>NC_053425.1:96178450-96478450 GCF_007990345.1 Gossypium hirsutum
CCGATCTCGTCCAAAAGGCCGAAGTGCCTCTAAACTGGCCCGCATCATCTCGAAATCTCTTCGATGTCTGTTGAAGAGACCTCCCCGAGGATCTTTTACGAAACTCTCCAGTTCCCTCATCAACTCTTTGCTTTTCTTTTCTAAGCTCTTCGGCTTTACAAGCTCGTTCAACAAGTACCACGAACTCTCGTATTTCAAGAACGCCAACGAACATTTTATATCTTCATTCAGCCCATCCTCGAAGCGTTTACACATAATAGCTTCGGACGAAACACATTCCCGAGCGTATTTGCTAAGTCTAACAAATTTTCGCTCGTAATCAGTAACCGACATGGAGCCTTGCTTAAGCTCAAGAAATTCCTTCCGTTTTTGATCAACAAATCTCTGACTGATATACTTTTTCCGAAACTCAGTTTGGAAAAACTCCCAAGTTACTTGCTCTCGGGCACAATAGAAGTCAGAGTACTCCACCAATAGTAGGCAGAATCACGTAGCAAGGAGATAGCACACTTTAGGCATTCATCGGGTGTACAAGATAGCTCATCGAGTACCCGGATAGTGTTGTCCAGCCAAAATTCAGCTTGCTCGGCATCATCGCTATCCATAGCCTTAAATTCAGTAGCCCCATGTTTTTGGATTCTGTCAACTGGGGGCTTATTTGACCTTATTTGGTCCGTTACCGGTGGTATTGTAGGTGCGGGGGTAGTATTTGTCGGGAATGGAGGTTGTGGAACAGCCATATTAGTTCGAATGTATTGGTTAAACCAATCATTCATCACGCTATAGAATGCTTGTCTAGCTTCATCATTCGGATTACTAGCATTAGGTTGAGAGTCTGCCGGCACTGTCCCTTGTGCAGGAGCAGGCGCTACACTCTCAAGATCATCAGCTACCTCTCGGTCACGATCGGGATCCATTACTATAAATAAACACATTTACAATTGTCAGAAATCACCACACTATCAAGTAATCACATAAAATGGCATGTATAGCTAGACCCAAAACATTACGGTAGTCCTAGAATCGACTAAACCGTAGCTCTAATACCAATAAAATGTAACACCCCGAACCCGAGACCGACACCGGAGTCGGACACGAGATGTTAACAAACTTTGAAAAAATTTTCCAGACACTGCCCAGTCTGAGTACTAGTCGCTTCAAAAATCATATCTTGAGTTTCACAACTCGAAATTCAGTTTTGTGATTTTTCCCTGAAACTAGACTCATGTCCCCACCTATGTATTTTTTTCTAGAATTTTTGGTCGGGCCAATTAGTACAGTTTATTAGTCAAATTCTCCCATGTTACAGGGGTCGACTACACTGACCTTTTCCCATTACGACTTGGATATCTCTCTGCACAGAGCTTCAATACTGATGCCGTTTGTTTCTTTGGAAACTAGACTCAGAGAGGAATCCATACATATATGGTATGACCCCTAATTATCTCTGGTCAATTTATAGTGAATTTCCAAAGGCGGAACAGGGAATCCAGAAACTGTTCTGGCCCTGTTCCACAAGAACCCGAATATCTCTTACTGTACTGTTCCTATGATTGTTTCGTTACTTCCATATGAAAGTAGATTCATCAAGGTTCGATTACATAATTTAATCACTATTTAATTCCACTCCTACGAATTCTTGTGATTTTTCCAATCCACACCACTGCTGCTATCAGCTTCTGTTTTCAAAGTAAACCTTACCTAATTTGGGGTTTCATGGACCAACTAGGGCCTTGTCAAACATAAGCCCACATATGATCATACTTAGCCATTCCAGTGGCTGATCATTTGCTCAACACTTCCATTCCAACTATAGTTACATCATGAAACCATTTATACATTCATAAACACGAATGGTCTAATGCCATACTCCACTTCTACAAGCCATTTTCGCATGGCTGTACACTTATACATTTCATAAAGTACTCGAAAGACAACAATGGGTAGTCCTATACATGCCATATCAAAATTCAACCAAAATAGTACCCAAAAGAGCCTTTGATAGTGTGGGCGACTTCGACGACAAGATCCCGAGTCCGATAGCTGGAGAACCAAAAAAATCTATAAAACAGAGGAGCAATGGAACGAAGTAAGCAATTTATGCTTAGTAAGTTTTGAGCAAGAAATTCCAGCATAAACAAAGAATAACACACATTTAGCTAAATGGAGTATTTCATAATACGCAATTTACCGATATCAAACTTGCTTCACAACATTAACAACCCTTATGTACATACACAATAGACTAACTTAGCCGAAGGCCGGTAGCTCGTTTATCAACTGAGCGAACATTTATTTGTAAGGGCTCGATTAAATTCAACACATACGTAACATATCCCCATATTGGGATGTTTTTCGAGTATTCGCTGGAATTTTACAGCAAGCTCATTCATTATCAAATCACGTACCTTCGGGATTTAACCGGATATAGCTCCTCGTTCAAATGCCTTCGGGACATAGCCCGGTTTTAGTAACTCACACAATGCCTTCGGGACATAACCCGGATTTAACAACTCGCACGAATGCCTTCGGGACTTAACCCGGATTTAATAACTCGCACGAATGCCTTCGGGACTTAACCCGGATTTAGTATCTCGCACAAAGGCCTTCGGATCTTAGTCCGGATATATTCACTTAGCACAAAGCCTTCGGGACTTAGCCCGGACAGCATTCAATTAATCATGCACATCTAACAATAATTCATGGCACATTCATATTTCATTTTCATTTGCGAAACTCAAACACAAGGCACATATCATCCTTGCACATTCGGCTCAATAGCCTCACATAGAGCATGATTTAATCACATCGTAATTTAAGCTCTCTTACTCAAGAACTTACCTCGGGTGTTGTCGAACGATTCCGCTAGCTATTCAACCACTTTTTCCTTCCCTTTATCGGATTTATTTCCCCTTTGCTCTTGAGCTTAATCAAACAAATAAATTGATTTCATCATTTAGGCATCAAAAAGATGAACACAAGGCACTTAGCCCATATTTATACATTTGACATTAAAGTCTCAAACATGCAAAAATCATGCATCAACACAACATATTAGCTAATTTCTTTCCCCTTGGCCGAATATGCATGTCTATTTTTGGGGTCGATTTCAACACTTAATACACACCTATACACACTAGTAAAGCATCCTCCCCCTTTTCATCAATTTAACACATGCATTGCTCATTAACATGCAAAGTTACATTCGGCCTTAGCACACATCTTGCTAGCCGATTCTTCTCCATTTAGCAACCAATGCACATATGTGCTCACACAAAAATGCTAAAAAGGAGGTTCAAGAATCATCAAGCCATCATCACATGCATCATTAACAAGCTTCATATTTTGCATGCAATGGCATTAACACAACCTCCACCTAGGCCGAATCTTAACTCATCCTCATGCCTCATCACCACAACATCAAACATCAACCAAGAATGATGCATCCATGGTCAAGTGCCATTTCCATCACATAGCAAGATTTAGACCATGGGCTAGGTAGAACTCAAGCTAACAACTAAAACATGCATGCATCTCATGGAACATCATCAAACATACCTTAGCCTAGCTACATGCATGGCCGAATCTCTTCACCTTTCTTCTTCTTTCCTCCTTAAAATTTTTGGCCAAGGATGAACCAAAGGATGAGAAATTTTTTTCTTTGTTTTTCTTTCTAATTTAGGCTAAATGAAGGTGAGAAAGGATGAACACAAATTTTTCTCCTTTCTTCTCTTTAGCTCACGGCAATGGGGGGCAACCACACATTTTTTTTCATTTTTTTCTTTTGTTTCCATTTCTTTATTACCCATACTCCTTATTTTATTCTTCCATTAACAAAACATGTTTCATGACATGTTTTGCCCATCATTCCTTGTCATGGCCGGCCACTACTCATTAGGGGGGGAATTTGACATGCAAGTCCCCCCTTTGTCCACATGCACTAATAGGTCCTCACACATTGACCTATTACATTTTAGAATTTTCTCACATAAGTCCTATTGACTAAATTCACATGAAATCAACCAAATTGAAGCTTGAAATTTTCACACATTCATAATTACATATTCTAGACAATAAGTATCACATTCAAACATTTCGGTGACTCGGTTTAGCGGTCCCGAAACCACTTCCCGACTAGGGTCAACTTTGGGCTGTCACAACTCTCCCCCACTTAAGAAATTTTCGTCCCCGAAAATCTTGCCGGTAAATAGGTTTGGGTATCGTTCTTTCATCGAGCTCTCGGTCTCCCAAGTAGCTTCCTCGATCCCGTGTTTGAGCCATAACACCTTTACTAGCGGAACTCTTTTGTTTCGCAACTCCTTCACTTCACGAGCTAGGATACGCATCGGTTCTTCTTCATAGCTCATGTCGACTTGAATTTCAACCTCTGATGGGCTAATTATGTACGATGGATCAGATCGATAGCGTCGAAGCATCGAAACATGAAAGACGTCATGAATCCTTTCAAGCTCCGGGGGCAAAATCAATCTATACGCAACCGGACCAACTCGTTCGGAGATTTTGTACGGCCCAATGAATCTTGGGCTCAACTTGCCCTTACGGCCGAACCTGAGTATCTTTTTCCAAGGTGAAACCTTAAGGAACACTTTGTCTCCCACCTGATACTCGATGTCTTTTCGTTTCAAATCTGCGTACGATTTCTGACGATCCGTGGCTACCTTCAGACTTTCACGGATTACCTTTATTTTCTGTTCAGCATCTCTAATCGAATCAACTCCGAAAATTTTACTTTCACCGAGCTCGGTCCAAAACAATGGTGTACGGCATTTACGACCGTACAAAGCCTCGTAAGGTGCCATCTTAATACTTGATTGAAAACTATTGTTGTAAGCGAATTCAATCAAAGGTAAATACCGTTCCCATGAACTACTGAACTCGAGGATGCAACATCTCAACATATCCTCAAGTATCTGAATTATCCGCTCGGATTGACCATCGGTTTGGGGGTGAAAAGCAGTGCTAAAATGCAGCTTGGTACCCAGAGCTTCTTGCAATTTCTTCCAAAATCGTGAGGTGAATCTCGGATCTCTCCACGAGCACCCAAATCCCCTCAATTCTAAGATGCCAACTAATAGACTGATATCTTCGTTCAGACCATCCTCAAACCTCTTGCACATGATAGCTTCTGTAGATACGTACTCTCGTGCATATTTACTGAGTCTCACAAACTCACGCTCGTACTTTGTTACCGTCCTACGACCTTGCTTTAGCTCTAAAAATTCTTTCCTTTTCTGGTCTATAAACCTCTGGCTAATGTACTTCTTCCGGAACTCTTCCATGAAGAATTCATAAGTTAACCTCTCTCTCGGTGCAAAAAACATGATAGTATTCCACCATTGGTAGGCCAAGTCTCGTAGGAGTGACACTACACACTTCACACACTTGTCGGGCGTGCACGATAGCTCATCAAATACCCTAATGGTATTTTCTAACCAAAACTCTGCTCTCTCCAGGTCATTATTAATATTTGCCCGAATATCCTCGACCCCTTGTTTACGGATTCTGTCCACTAGAGGTTTCTCTCTCCTAGCCATCTCTACTCCTTGAGGAGCTATATGAATGGGTTGAGGAATTAGGAGAGGTGGGCGATGTGGAGTATTCAGATTCGCACGAATGAACTCCAAATACCATGTGTCCATCATGCGGAGGTAAGCTTCTCTAGCTCCTCCGCCCTGACTCATTGTCACGAGCCCATTATCTACTGGCACGGTCCCTTCAGCGGGAGCCGGCGCATGACTCTCCACATCATCTGCTGTAGCTATGTCAGGATCCATTTACTATATAAATAAAAACACAATTCATCTCGTCAGGAGTTGTCACACTATCAATATACAATTATGGCATGTATAGCTAGACTCGTACTCACGCTAGGTTAGTCCTAGAACCGACTAAACCATAGCTCTGATACCACTAAATGTAACACCCCACACCCGAGCCCTACGGTAGGACGAGATACGAGGCGTTACCACACTTAATCATATGTATACAATCATATCGATGTCATTAAGACCCGATCAAATTTAAAAATTTTTCAAACTTTGTTTAAACTCCTTAATATGGGCCTACGAGGCCCCAAACATCCATTGAAATATCATTCGAGATTAACCCAGGTCCTTTAACTAACTTTAGAAAAATAACTCTTGAAACAGGGCACACGCCTGTGTGAAAGGGCAACACGCTCGTGTGAAAGGACAACACTCTTGTGTGGTCATTATAACACGACTGTGCTGATGGCCCGTTTGACACACACGATCTAAGCATCTAGGGAGATGCCTGTGTCCTATGCCCATGTGAATTAAATTCTAAATTCAAACTTACAGGGGTTTGCACATGGCTTGACACATGCCCGTATCTATGGCCCGTGTCCCTCGCATGACCATGTCACTCCCGTGTCCTAGCCAATGTCTAAAAACCTTTAACGTTAGCATCCAATTTAGGGTACATAGCCAAGGGACACGCCCATGACCAGGGGCCGTGTCCTCCACACGGCTGAGACACATGGCCGTGTCTCTGCCCGTGTGTTTACTACCATGTATACTGACTTGCAAAGTTTACGTGTATGGGACACACATCCAAGCAACACGCCCATGGGGCTGACTGTGTGTCACACACGGCCTAGACACACTCTTGTGTGTCTACTCGTATGGCCAAATAAGGCTATTTACTAAGCCTCTTTTCCACCCTTACTTGCACTAACCTACATAACATCTAACATGACAAATCCACACAACAATACAAGGTCTATACAAGGTCTAATCAGCCACAGAAGGCATTATCTCATTCATGCAATTTACTCTTCCATGAAAATATCATCATTTGCATATATCAATAACGAGCATTAGCCATTACCAAGGCTTTATACAAAATGAAGAGATTCATCCCAAACCAACACATTTTGCCAAATTAACATTGACACAAAACTTAAAAGTCTAAGCCCTATACATGCTATATTTAGAATTATAAAACCAACTATACCAAGTGCTTTGGTTGATAGTGTGACCGATGCCTCCGACGTCTGATGATCCTCGAGCTAATTAGGCGACACTATAAGAAAATAGAAATGAGAGGGAGTAAGCATAAAGCTTAGTAAGTTGCATGCAAATAAATATAACAACAACTTTACCATTCATCATCATGCTCATAATATAAAAGTAGGCATAAGCACAACTTACTCATCACTATCCAATACAATTCACATAGCATATATTGAGCTCACATCTCATACATTTCAAATAGTTACCTGTACCACTCACAACATGGTTATACTTTTCTCGTTTAACTCAAACTATAACCCTCACCGTTGAACCATTTGGAATGCTATTAGATATTCATTAAGCCTCAAACATAGGGTATAATGCCGATGCCATGTCCTAGACATGGTATTACACTGGCTCATCTTTAACAACTCGATTTATGGTGGTTTTGGGACAATGAATTTGAGTTAGAAGAATATTTTGAAATTATTTTCTATGTTTATTATGTGTGAATTTATTTGTGTGAAATTTTCGTGTTTTAATTTTATCGTTTGAATGCTCGATTAAATAACTTAATCGTGTAAAATGAAAATTTAATGGTTTAATGTGTAAGGACTGAAATGTGTTTGTCCTTGTAAGTTGTGGTATTTAATATGCAATTTTGACCATGATAATAAGTAATGGACGGTAAAGACCTTAAGTTATAATGGTTTTGTATTAATTAATAAAGGTTATATTTGTAAAATGTATAGTAACAAATAATAAAACATTCATACACTTTGCCTGACCGAATATAAAGAAAAAAAAGAAATAAAGCTTCCATAGGTTTAGCCATTGTTGATAGCTTAATCAAGGTATGTAACTAGCTTAATTTTTGATAATTTTTACGTCTTTAAGATCGTTGCTAAGTTACCTAAAAAGCCCATGCTCGAATTTCTAATTTTGGTGACTATTTTGAGTTATTCCATTGATGAATATTTGAGTTTTGTGATATGTCTTGGATTGATATGTTTTGTATTGGAATTTTTGATGATTTTGAGTAATTAGGACTAAATTGCAAAAGTAATAAATTAAGGGACTAAAATGTGAAATAAATGAAATGTATGGACTTTTATGAACACTAGGAATATTCGGCCTAAGCATGTTGTGTAACACCCCAAACCCGGCCCAGACGCTATGGCCAAATCTGACGTTTCACATGGACTTACGACTTAGTATGCATTCGTTGGTTTAAGTGATTGGGGTGGTCTTTGTAAAAACAGCGGTTGAATGAAAAGCCGGTTTATCAATCTTTAGGCTATCCATTTGTTGTGCTTGCTCAGTCTTGGAAATGTTCATTAATTTTGAAAATCGCACAGCCTAACACTAGTAGTTTCGACATAGTATAAATATAATCAGAAAATAAAACCATAGCGGAAAAAGAAATTTAAATAGCGGCTTTATTACAACTTAAAACCCAGAATTAAATCAGAATATCAAAATAATAAAAATAAACTAACTTAGAAAAACCAACTTTGCAGATGATGTGGCCACTCCGAATCCCTCACAGCTCCAAGCCCACTATGGTTGGAGATTTCCTGCAGAGATGAAAATAAAGGGTAAGTTCGGTGAACTCAATGTGTAACATAACCCAACCATAGCCCAAAACAGATCAACCCTTAGAATTAGACTTATTTGGGCCTTAGCCCAGTACAGAAATCAGAATGAAACCCATAGGCCCATAGCAGATACAGAACAAATATATCATGAATGCAGAAACCCCAACCCAGAGCCATCCATAACACCCCCGTACCAGCCTTACACCATGTGGGGAGACTACTCGACCCACCCAACCGCTACACTCCACAAAAATTGCAGCGAGGCTACCAGATATTGTGACGAAGTCACCAGGTACAGATATTGTGGCTAGGCCACCAGAACAGATATATATATGTGGCGAAGCCACCAGATTGCAGCGAGGCTGCCAGATATTGTGACGAAGTCACCAAAACAGATATATGTGGCGAGGCCACCAGATTGCAGCGAGACTGCCATAACGCTTCCTCCATCAATATAAACCTATGTCCCATGCAACAGAAATAATATGCCATGGCATACGTATATAAAAATAGAACATCATGCTTTTCAGAAAAAAAATAACCTTAGGGGTAAAATCGTAATTTTGCATGCATAAAGGTATTTCAGTAATTATTACCTATTGCTAAGGTTTCATGCTTATTCTAACGTTTACCAAGTAACCAGAAGTACTTACCTCATCTTTTTACCAAAGTGGGCCCGTTGGCCCATTGGCCTATTTTCGGCCCATTAAGCTCAAAAATACCGTTGTGCACGAAAATGCACACTCTGCACTCTAATCATCCAAATGCACCATATTCATTAACAACTATCTCACGAGCACTCGCACGCTCGCGAGTTCATAAAATAGCAACGTTTCGGTATTATGGCTTTTATCGATTCAGTCTAAAGGAGGGTGTCGTTTACACACCTGGTTGATGACGATTGATGACGATATCTCCCACGGGATAACCCTACAATCGATCACTAACACATTAGACTTACAAATTAACGATAACTAACATAAATCCACGTCAACTAACCTAATCATCACACAAGTTAGTCATTTACGCATGAGGGGCAAAATAGTCATTTTACCCTCTAGGGGTAAATCGGTAGTCCTACCCTACAGGGGTATTTTAGTAATTCTACAACTTATCCACTTGGGCCTACGGACCCATTGGGACCACATGGCCCATTTCAGCCCATCGCGGCCCGAAATAGCCGTCTTACTACTAGAGTATTGAGAAATACACACCTGTTATGAGACTGCAGTTAATCCGCGCTCCAAACACTCTTAGCTGACGCCCAACCCAAACGAACACATCACAAAGCGAAAGGGATCAGCCAAGAAGGCTATGCCTACTCCCCTCATGGTTTGCTCTATTTAAAGCCAGCTCTCCATTTACTCTTATGTTAGCTTCTCGATGTGGGATCCCTCCATCACCAGAGTTTAAAACCAACACCAACTCTTGCCGTCCCATCATAGCAAAATAATCAACCTTTGCATGCCAAGGGATTCGAACCAAAGTCCTCTCACATGCCAACTCATGCCACCACCACTAGGCCATCAACCCATTTGTGTCATAAATCCAACACATTAAACTTTAAAGCGCACCTACTTGCTTCCAGATTTATTGAAAAGAAAAACCAAAATATATTGCAAGAGCCAAGACTTGAACCTTGGACCCCTTGCTTCCTCTATGGCGTTACTTCCTTGTCCCCTAAGTGGGGCCACCTTGCCACTACACCACACTCCTTTTTGTGTCATCTTTTACCCCTTTACTCTTAAAAGCCCAAACGCCAATTGCATCACCTATTCATAAAATTAAAATTTTGAAGACTATCACAGATTTAACTTAAGTTTGGGCCTTCCAAAGGCCCACTAACCTACTAAAATATATATTTTAACCAACCAAAACACACACAAATTTAAAAAACACAGAAACACAGAAAACCCAAAAATTGAGGTGTTACATGTTGTGTGCAAATTTTGCATGTTTTGTGTTTTGTGTAATTTGGAAATTTTAAAAAGTGTAAAATGTTAGGGTAAAATGGTAATTTGCCCATTTATGTGTTTTTGGACTAAAATGAATGAAAATATGTTGAATAAGTTTAATTTGAATATGTTTAGATAAAGAACCAAGGTAATAAGATTTGGATTGAGGGAAAACTAAATTTGTCGACTAGTCGTCCCGTTACATTTTTTGTTGTCCGAGGTAAGTTTATAAGCAAATAGATATTGTTATTATTGATTATTTATGAGTTTATATGCTGAAATTGAATTATGTGAATTTATATAAGCGAAATTCGAATGTATATATGCAAGAGAACTAATTTTACGAGTTTGATTCGATCGAGTTATGACGTCCAGAAGTCCCGTACGAACCATAGGACTATGCTATGTGTTTTCGTGTAAGACCACATTTGGGACGTTGGCGTCGATATATGTGTTTTCGTGTAAGACCACGTCTGGGACGTTGGCATCGATATATGTGTATTCGTGTAAGACCACGTCTGGGATGTTGGCATTGATATATGTGGTTACGAGTAAGACCATGTCTGGGACATCGGCAATGTATTTGACTCGTGTAAGACCCTGGTTGGGATAGTGGCATCGATATGAGATAGCATGTCAGACCACATTTGAGACATTGGCATTGTTCGATATATGTGATTATCCGAGTATCTTATTCGATCTCTAATGGTTCAACGGGCAATATCAAGACAAGATCGAATGTGAAATCGAGTTAAAGTGTCAGGCATGTGTTGAGTTAAATGTTTTAAAACACAAAGTAAGTATATATTTGATATGAACAAGTGAAAAATGAATTATGAAAGTAAGAATTAAATATGTTTATGAACTTATGTGCATTTGGCCAAGTTAATATAATTACATATTGTTCATGTATTGGTATATGAGTTTTAAGCATGAAAAATGTTTATTTGATTATAGATTACTTAATTCGGTCTAGTTGATTCAATACTAATGTTCATTTAATGATGTATTTGCTTATGACTTAATAAGCTATAATAGCTTACAGTGTGTGTTCTTGTTTACCTCTATTTTATAGATTTTGGATTCAAGTTACGAGCTTGGGGATCGTCAGTAAAGTCTATCACACTATAGACTAAATTCAGTATTTTATAAGCTAAATTTTCAAAACTATGGCATGTATAGGCCGGATTATATTTTGAAATGTTTAATTTTGGTTAATGTAATCTTGAGCCAAGCAAAAATGGCTTAATACTTTGTTATGTTTAGATTTAATGCTTTGTTTTGATGATGGTTATGCTTGGTTGTGACTTTGGTGTTTCGACCATTATATATTTTCATGAGAATTATGGTTGGTTATAATGCTAATGGTTGTATATAATTACATATGACGTATTGGTATGATTATCAAGCATGTTCATATTCGGTTAAACCAAATGAATAGATGACCAAATGAATAGTAAAATTTTTATTGGTAAAACATATAGGTAATATGAACTTTTATAATGTATTTATGCTTGGGTTGGTCAAAATGATGTGATCATGTGTAATTGGTTTGGTAAGTATTATTTATGTATGATTTTTATTTGGTTTGTGACTGAAGTATAATATGGTTTGAATATTTTGCACAGTATATATAAGTTGCATTAAAGTAATATTCGGCTATATGGTCTTGACATTAAAGTTAATTATGAGTTTGATCAAGCATTAATGTATTAGTTTGTTTGATTTGTAATATGCACAAATGATTTGTCATGTTAATTAGATATATTGGCATATATTCAATATTTGTGTTTGAATGTCTTAATGTTTATACGTGGAATTTGTTATGCAAATATCTATGTTATGATTTTATTAGTCGAATGCTATAACCGAGATGTAAATATATTTCATTTAATTAAGTTGTATTATCTTAGGCATAAATAACAACGAATAATATCTTTTAAACTGTGTATGGCTTGGTAATGCCTTATACCCCTAATCCGATGATGGATACGGGTTAGGGGTGTTACATCATCCATCAAGTCGATGCCATGTCCCAGACATGGTCTTACACTGACTATCAAAATCGTGGCCGACGCCATGTCCCAGACATGGTCTTACACTAGCTCTCACATATCCATTCCGATGCCATGTCCCAGACATGGTCTTACCCTGACACATCTCGTAGCATATGCATGTCTTAGACATGTCTTACACTGGCTTACATCTCGAGGTCGATGCATGTTCCAGACATGTCTTACACTAGCTCTCATCTCAATGTCAATGCCATGTCCCAGACATGGTCTTACACTGGATCTAATAATGTGGCTGATGCATGTCCCTGACATGTCTTACACTAGCGCACAAATAACCCGAATGTCATGGCATGAATATCCGATTTATTTCCTAAGGTTCAAATGAGAGTTCTACTATCTCAATATCCATCATACATAATCATTTCCACAAATAAGCAATTTATGCTACATCAATTTAAACACATATAATAACAATGTGGTTGTATTATTTACATACAACTTACCTCGGTATACAAAAGTAGGCAACTAGTTCGACTTAGTCCGCTAGCTTTGCTTTTCCCCGGTCTTAGCCCACATTTTGTAATTCTTGATCTATAATACTAAAAATTCACAATTTAATCATTTTATTGGTCTAGGTACTCAACAATTCATAATTGGGCAAAATGTCCATTTTGCCCTTAGACTTTCACAAAATGACCATTTTACCCCTAGACCCGAAAATCAATTTTTATCATATATTCTCATTAATCAAGCCTAGAAGAATACTTTTTATACTAAGAGTAGCCCACAATTCTCATTATTTTACACATTTATCAACTATTTTATAACTTATGTAAAATGGTCCTTAGTTAGGGTTTTCATGAAAACTACTTCACAAAAGTTGTTTATTTCAAACCATGATTCATTTTCTTCAATAAAATATCAGAAAAAACATGAACCCTCTCATGGTAAAATCCCAGACTTTCAACCATTTGCAAAATAGTCCCCTTATTTGAAAGCTCTTGCTACAAGGGTTCTAAAAGTACAAAAATCATCAAGATCACTTGTAGAGAGACTAAGTGGCTGAAATTTCAAGCATAAAAAACCCCCTCTAATGGCTGCTATTTTTGATGGAAAAATGGAGAAGAAAGATGACCCCTATGATTTTATTTTAATATTCAATTTGCTAATGTCATCAATTACCAACCCTAGTCATCTTTTGACTTTTTGACTCCTCAAGTCTCTATGGTCGGCTAGCTTGTCAAATAAGGGTCTAATTTCCCTTTAAAGACCCCCAATTTATGTTATCTAGCTATTTGACACCCTCAGCTATCAAAATCGGAATTTTACACTTTATGTGATTTAGTCCTTTTTCAGAATTATGCATGAAATTGCTAAAATTATTTCACCAAAATTTTCTTACTCTCACATAATCATGCCACAACACATAAAATAATATTAAAGATATTTGCTCCTTCCTCGGATTAGTTGTCCCGAAACCACTATTCTGATTGGGCCCAAAATCGGGCTATTAATATATAGCCATGCGAAAATGGCTTGATCATTATGCTTATGTTCAGTTATATTTGATCATGGTTTATGCTCGTATTTATATGAATGGTGTTTGGTTTTATGTCTTGATTCGGATAATGATATGAACAATCTATAACTAGCTCATTTAATAAGCTTAGTATATGGATTTGTTCTTGTGATTTGGCTTTGTAATGGAGTGAGTGATGAATTTATAGCCGACTGTATAATGGTTAATCTAATTCATTTCTAATGGTTAATTCGGTTTGTGTCCTATAAATATAGATGAAAGTTATAAGCTATTTATGAAATGAAATTTGTATTCATACATGTGATTAATGATTTATGAACTTGGCTTAGATTATAAGGTATGTGATCAATGCTTGATGAATTATTGCAAACGAAATAGAAGTTGACTAGGTAATGTTTATGTTATATGTTCTTGTAATTGATTTGGTTATTTGTGAGTTAAATGGTAGATTGTTCAATGTATGAATATAATCAGCTAAACATAGTTAAAATAAAAAGTATATGTTTATGATATGTTCACTTATGAATTAGCTATTTAGGTTCGGTTATAGATAGCAAAGAATGAACAAAAATTTTTAAAAATCATATTGAAGTGTTTTGAATGATAGAATGTTGGCTATTTGTTTGTTAATGAGTATGTAATTTTAGGCATGGTAATAAGCATGACAAATGGGTGTAGTTTTTGTTTGTTGTTTGTGCTCAAAATGGTTCGATTTATTATGGTCTTGTGCACATAAATTGTGATAATAGAATAGGTAAAATTGGTCATTGAATAAATATGCTTAGATATAGTTTATTACTTTTAGTAAATATGCACATGTAGTATAAACAACTATGGTATGTTTGGTCAATATGCGCATGGTTTAGCGACTAGAAAAGGATTATGATTAGTCTTAAATGATATTTATTTAAGTGAAGTATATTTAAATGTGTGATTATTGCCGTGTGAATGTTTTTACTTAAAATAATGTGTAAAGCATGTTTGTTCATATTGACTAATATCCATGTCGCATATGTGAGTGATATTTAAGTGGATTATTATGGCTCATATAGTTTTAAAATATGCATGTGTATTGATTATGAAATGTTATTTGATATTCAATTTATGACATATAGTTGCTATATGTTTGGTATATGTTGTGTAATGATTTATGTATATATTTGAATAAATTTTTAAATGTACCAATGATAGTAATATAGTAGTTTTGAGTTTGAAATTGAATAAGATAAGTGTTTTTTATGAGTTTAAATTACGAAGCAAGAAATGTAGTAAATAACTATTGTGAACTGCGATATGTCCGGTAATGCCTCGTAACCCTAATTCGACTACGGATACAGGTTAGGGGTGTTACATTTGATTGGTATCAGAGCTACGGTTTAGTCATTTCTAGGACTAACGTAGCGCGTATGAGTCTAGGTATACATGCCATATTTATCAACTATGATAGTATTATGATTCCTGACAATTAAAATGTGTTTTCGTATAGTAAATGGATCCCAATTGAGCCGTAGCTGATGATTGGAAAGTAATGCACCCGCTCCTACACAAGGGGCAGCACCGACTGATTCTAGGCCGATTTCGAGTAACCACGAGGGAGAGGCTAAACAAGCCTTCTTCCAGATGATGAATGAATGGTTCACACAGTATATCTGGATAAATCCGGCTGTTCAACGGCCCCCATGCCACCTAATCCTCCTCAGATACCCGTGGTACCTCAAGTTATTGATTCGATGAGATTAAATAAGCCCCTGGTTGATAAAATTAGAAAACACGGAGCTGAAGAATTCAGAGAAAATGTTGATGATGATGTGGAACGAACTAAACTATGGCTCGATAATACTATTCGTGTTTTTGATGAGCTATCTTGTGCCCTTGACGAGTGTAAAAATGTGTTGTATCCTTACTTTGAGATTTTGCGTATCATTGATAGAATATATTAATATCAGTAATTCCGAAAGAATGGGTGACATGGGAGTTCTTTTAGACAGAATTTCGTAAGAAATACATCAATCAGAGATTCATTGATCAAAAACACAAAGAATTTCTCGTGTTGAAATAGGGTCGTAGGACCGTAACAGAGTATGAACAGAAATTTGTGAGACTCAGAAGATATGCCCGGGAATGTGTTTCGGCTGAAGCTATAATGTGTAAAAGATTTGAAGAGGGGTTGAATGAAGACATTAAGCTGTTAGTCGGGATACTTGAAATAAAAGAGTTCGTTGTACTAATCGAGCGAGCATGAAAAGCCGAAGAGCTCTGGAAGGAGAAAAGAAAAGTTATATTTGAAGCTAAAGATTCATAAAAAAGATCATCAGGTAAAACTTTTTAGTCTGCATCAAAGAAATTCTAAGATGATTTTTGCTGTTCAAAGGCTACTATGAGCTATTCTAGACTTGATCGAGATAGACCAACCTTGAGTTCGAGAGCTACCTCAGTAGCTAGTGTTGGTAACATCTGACCGAACCAACTTGAATGCAGACATTGCGGTAAATGACATCCCGATAGTTGTAGATTGAATGATTGGGCTAGTTTAAAATGTGGATCAATGGATCACTTCATTCATGAATGCCCTGAGTTGGTTAAGCAAGACATGAAGCAGAATATGAGGCCGAGTAACACGACTGTATGAGGTAGACCACCTAGAAATAAGGGTAATGTGAGTGGCAGTCAGAGGGGAACTAAAGACATGCCTATTAGATCTGAGGCTCGTGCACCTTCTAGAGCTTATGCTATCTGCGCTCGCGAAGAAGCTTCATCTCCAAGTGTGATTACTAGTATTTTCACTCTCTATGATACTAATGTTGTTGCATTGATTGATCCTAGATTAACTCATGCTTATGTATGTGAAACTTTAGTATCCAGAAAAACTATGTTTGTTGAGTCTACTGAGTTTGTGATTACAGTGTCGAACCCCTTAGGGCGGCATTTTTTGGTTGATAACGTATGCAAGAATTGTCCGTTGATGATTCGAGATTCATGTTTTCTGGTTGATTTGATGTTGTTGCCATTCGATGAGTTTGATATAATTCTGGGTATAGATTGACTAACTTTGCATGATGCTATTGTGAACTACAAATGAAAGACTATTGATTTACGATGCCAAAATGATGAGATTATTCGGATTGAGTCGAATGATTTGAATGGTTTACCGGCAGTAATATCTTCGATGTTAGCTCGGAAGTATGTGAGAAAGGGTTGTGAAGCTTTCTTTGCCTATGTGCTAGACTCTAAAGTGACCGAAAAGAAGATTGAATTAGTACCAGTTGTGTGTGAGTATCCGGATGTGTTTCCTGAAGAATTATTAGGTTTGCTACCAATTAGAGAAGTAGAGTTTGGCATTGAGTTAGTGCCGGGGACAACTCTGATTTCGGCAGCTCCATACAGAATGACATTGACCGAATTAAAAAGAGTTAAAAGCTCAGTTGCAAGAAGTGAGTAATAGAGGCTTTGTGCAACCGAGTTTTTCTCCTTGGAGTGCGCCAGTTTTGTTTGTAAAAAAGAAAGACAGAACAATGAGAATGTGCATTGATTACTGACAGCTCAATAAGGTGACTATAAAGAATAAATATCATTTCCCAAGAATTGATGACTTGTTCGATCAGTTGAAAGGGGCTACAGTGTTTTGAAAGATAGATTTGAGATCGAGTTACTATCAGCTGCGAGTTAAAGACTCCGTTGTGCCTAAAACTACTTTCTGAATGAGGTACGAACATTATGAGTTTCTGGTTATGCCTTTCAGACTTACTAATGCACTTGCTGCTTTTATGGATTTAATGAATCGAATCTTCAGATAGTATTTGGATAGATATGTGGTTGTGTTTATAGATTACGTTTTGATCTATTCCCGTAATGATTACGAGCAAGCAGAACATTTTAGAATTGTGCTACAGACTTTGCGTGATAAACAGCTGTTTGTGAAGTTCAGTAAATGTGAGTTTTGGTTGTGTGAAGTTGGTTTCTTGGGACATGTTGTATCAGCATTGGGTATTCGGGTTGATCTGAGTAAGGTTTCCGTGATATTAGATTGGAAGTCTTTATGAAATGTATCTGAATTTTGAAGCATTTTGGGAGTTCCTGGTTATTACAGACGGTTTGTAAAAGGTTTCTCTATGATTGCAACCCTATGACGAGACTGCTTCAGAAAGATATTAAGTTCGAATGCTTAGAAAATTGCCAGAAAATATTTGATCAATTGAAAGCTTTGTTGACTGACGCGCCGGTACTAGTTCAGCTAGAATCAGGTAAAGAATTCATAAGCTTTAGTGATGCATCTTTGAAGGGTTTGGGCTATGTTTTGATGCGGGAAGGGAAAGTTATAGCTTATGCCCCGAGACAGTTAAAGCCGCACAAAAAGAACTATCTGACGCACGATTTGGAATTGGCAGCTATTGTGTTTGCATTGAAGATTAGGCGCCACTATCTGTTTGGTGAGAAATGTCATGTTTATTCCGATCATAAAAGCTTAAAATACTTGATGACTTAGAAAGATTTAAATTTACGATACCGAAGATGGTTAGAGTTGTTAAAAGATTATGAGCTTGTAATTGACTACCGTCCGAGAAAGGCCAATGTAGTTGCTGATGCTCTAAGTCAAAAATCTCTATTTTTTCTGCGTGCAATGAATGCAGATATGGCTCTATCTGATGGTTGCTCGATTTTAACTGAGTTGACAGTGAGACCG
The DNA here is from genome assembly GCF_007990345.1 of Gossypium hirsutum. Lineage (NCBI taxonomy): Eukaryota > Viridiplantae > Streptophyta > Magnoliopsida > Malvales > Malvaceae > Gossypium > Gossypium hirsutum. Next base: position 96,197,235 of record NC_053425.1, read on the forward strand.
TTATTTATGCATTCGATTTGAGAAGTTCAAAAAGTCCATAATGAATTGTTAGCAAAACAAGCTCAATGTGATTCGAATATTGATTTAGAATTCTGAGTTGATACTGAGGATTGTTTGAGATTCAAAGGCCGAATATGTGTTCTGAGAAATTCAGAGTTGATTCAGATGATTTTAAATGAAGCCCATAGCAGTCAGTTATCTGCTCGTCCGGGTAGTACAAAAATGTATAATAATTTGAAACAACTTTACTGGTCGCATGGTATGAAATGAGACATCTCTGACTTTGTTTCTAAATGTTTAATTTTTCAACAAGTCAAAGCCAAGCATTAGGTACCATCTTGGTTATTTCAACTGATTATGATACCCGAGTGGAAATGGAACAAAGTCACGATGGATTTTGTATCGGGTTTGCCTTTTTCACCGGGCAAGAAAGATGCGATCTGGGTTGTTATGGATAGATGACTAAATCGTTCATTTCATTCCAATTTGCACAAATTATTAGCTTGAAAAGCTTGCTGAGTTGTACATTTCTCAGATTGTGAGATTGCACGGACTACCTACTTCTATTGTTTTGGATAGAGATCCGAGGTTTACATCGTGATTTTGGGAGAAACAACAAGATGCATTAGGTGCGAAATGACATTTTAGCACTCTTTCACCTACAGACGGATGGTCAATCTAAGCAGATTATTCAGATACTCAAGGATATGTTGAGATGTTGTATTCTTGAGTTTGAAGATACGTGGGAATGATACTTACCACTAATTGAATTTGCTTATAATAATAAATTTCAATCGAGTATCAAAATGGCTCCTTATGAGGCTTTGTACAGTCACAAATGTCGAACACCTTTATATTGGACTGAACTCAATTAGAATAAGATACATGGGGTCGATTTGATGAAAGAGACTGAACAGAAAGTGAAGGTGATTCTTGATAGTCTAAAAACAGCGTCAGATCATCAAAAATCGTATGCAGACTTGAAACTAAAAGATATTGGGTTTCAGATCGAGAATAAAGTGTTTTTGAAAGTCTCACCGTGGAAGAAAATACTTCAATTCGATCGTAAAAGCAAATTGAGTCCGAGATTTTTTGGGCCTATGAAATTATTAAGCGTATCGAGTCAGTTGCTTATAGACTGTTGTTGGCACATGAGTTAGAAAAGATCCATAACGTATTTCTTGTTTCGATGCTTCAGTGATATCAATCTGGCCCATCGCATGTGATTTCTCCATCTAAGATTGAGATTCGATCAGATATGACATATGAAGAAGAACCGATCCGAGTTTTAGATAGTGAGGTTAAAGAATTGAGAAATAAGAAAATCTATTTAGTAAAAGTCTTATGGAATTAGCACGGGATTGAAGAAGCTACGTGGAAGCCCAAGGATGCTATTAGAGAACGCTACCGAAACTTATTCACTGGTAAAATTTTCAGGGACGAAAATCCCTAAAGGGGGAAGTTGTAATATCTCGGTTTAAACCCTATTTAGAATAGTTGTTTTGGGGCCACAAATTCGAGTTAGAAAAATATTTTAATATTATTTTTGATATTTATAATATTTGAATTGTTATGTTTGAAAATTTCGTGTGAAAATTTTATTGTTTGTGTGCTCGATTTAATTAAAAAGACTTAATCGCGTAAAATATAAAAGTGGCTAGCTAATTGTGTAAGTGCTGAATTGTTATTGTTTTTATAATGTGGGGTCCTTAAAAGAAAATCAAGCCATTATAGGGTAGCATGGATGATTTTTGGTTTATAATATATGGTTTATTTACTAAATTATAAAGGTTAGTATTGTAAATTAGTAATATAAGTTAACATAATAAAACATAAGTAAAAATATGTGCATGCTCATCTTTCTAATTGCCGAAAGTTGAGAAAAAAAGAAAGCTTTGAATGTGATTTTAGTTTTGGCACTTTGGGAGCTTGATTCAAGGTTAGTTTTTGTACGATTTTTGATAATTTTACATTTTTGAGATCGTTGCCTCGAGTACTAGTTAGCCCATGCTTGAATTTTTTAATTTGATGATGTATTCATGGATTGCCATTGTTGATAGCTTGATGATTTTTTTGTTTGATGATGAAAAATAAATATATGTTGTTTGATTGTCAAGTTTAATTAAGTGATTTTTGATAAAAATGTCTATTTAGGACTAAATTGTAAATTTTGCAAATTGAGGGGTCAAAATGTGAAATAAATGAAACATATGGGCTTATATGAGCTAGGGGTAAATTCGGCCTAACATGGGTGTGTTCAAATTTGGAATATTTTGTGTTTTGTGAAATAGGGACTAAATTGTGAAAAAAGTGAAATGTGAGGGGAAAAAGTGTAATGTGTCCATTTACGAGTTTTGGGATGAATTTGATTGAATATTTGATTAAATAAGTTGAATTTATATTAATTTAGATCAAGAAAAGAGAAAATTAGATTTGGATCGGGGGAAATCTAAAAGTTGTTGAATAGTCGACCCGGGCTATTCGTCTTCATACGAGGTAAGTTCATAAGTAAATAAATGTCGTTAAATTTGATTGTATATATCTTATTTGTGCCGAATTGAATTATCACTTGTATATGTATGTTCAAGCCGAATTTGTATAAGTATGGGAGAAGTATTTACGAGCCTGAATTGATCGAGTTATGACGTCATAAAGCCCCGTACGAACCTTTGGAATAGTTAGGATACATATGTCATGACATAGGATTCCGATATGTGATTCATGTAAGACCACGTCTGGGACATTGGCATCGATTTGTGATTTACGTGTAAGACCATGTCTGGGACATCGGCCTCGTATGTAAGACCCTGTCTGAGACAGTGGCATTGATATATGATTACATGTAGGACCATGTCTGGGATGTTGGTGTTGTACGAGCTTTTCGATTATCTGAGTATCCTTATTAATTCCAAATGGTTCCATGGGAAATATTAAGTAAATATAGAATGTGAAATCAAGCTAAAATGTGAGGTATGTGCTAAGTTAAATCATTGAGAAAATAAAGTAAATGTATACTTATGATTTATATATGAAATATGCATTATAAAGTGAGAATTATTTATGTTATGAGTATATGTACATTTGGCCACTGACATTATATGGTTAATGTTTATGAGATAATGATGGAGTTGGTAAGCATAATTCAAGTACACAAGGTTATAATTTGTTTGGTTCAGTTTAGGTTAATTGAATTATGTATATTATTGAAATGTTTTATTTGCTTATGACTTACTAAGCTATTTAAGCTTACTATGTGTGTGTTCATTTGCTATTTTATAGGTTTTGAAAGCTAGTTACAAGCTCGGGGATCGTCAAGGAAATTTGTGACAATATTGTTCGTTATTTCGATACTTTAAAAGTTTGAACTTTGAACTTATTGCATGTATAGGTTAGTATTTGTTTTGGTCAATTTTGGATTTGTGTATATATATAGCCATACGAAAATGGCTTGATCATTATGCTTATGTTCGGTTATATTTGATCATGGTTTATGCTCATTTTGGTAAGTATGCTTTATGACATATATGAATGGTGTTTGGTTTTATGTCTTGATTCGGGTAATGATATGAACAACTTACAACTAGCTCATTTAATAAGCTTGGTATATGGATTTGAATAGCATATGTGGTTAGTCTTGTGATTTGGCTTTGTAATGAGGTAAGTGATGAATTTATAGCTGATTGTATAATACTTAATCTAATTCATTTATAATGGTTAATTCGGTTTGTGTCCTATAAATATAGATGAAGGTTATAAGCTATTTATGAAATGAAATTTGTATTCATATATGTGATCAATGATTTATGAACTTGGCTTAGATTATAAGGTGTATGATCAATGCTTGATGAATTATGGCAAATGAAATATGAGTTGATTAAGTAATGTTTATGTTATATGTTCTTGTAATTGATTTGGTTATTTGTGACTTAAATGGTAGATTGTTCAATGTATGAGTATAATCGGCTAAACTTAGTTAAAATAAAAGGTATATGTTTATGATATGTTCACTTATGAATTAGCTATTTAGGTTCGGTTATATATAGCAAAGAATGAACAAAAAATTTTAAAAGTCATATTGAAGTTGTTTTGAATGACCAAATGTTGGCTATTTGTTTGTTAATGAGTATGAAATTTTAGGCATGGTAATGAGCATGCGAAATGGGTGTAGTTTTTGGTTGTTGTTTGTGCTCAAAATGGTTCGATTTATTATGGTCTTATGCGCATAAATGGTGATAATAGAATAGGTAAAATTGGTCATTTGGTAAATATGCTTAGATTTAGTTTAGTACAATTAGTAAATATGCACATGTAGTATAAAACTATGGTATGTTTGGTCATGATGCAATGTTTCTATGATACTTATGTTTTATTTGGTTCAATATGTGCATGGTCTAGTGACTAGAAAATGAGTATGATTAGTCTTAAATGATATTTATTTAAGTGAAGTATATTTAAATGTGTGATTATTGTCGTGTGAATGTTTTTACTTAAAATAATGTGTAAAGCATGTTTGTTCATATTGACTAATATCCATGCCACATATGTGAGTGATATTTAAGTGAAGTATTATGGCTCATATAGTTTTAAAATATGCATGTGTATTGATTATGAAATTTTATGTTTGATATTCAATTTATGAAAAATAGTTGCTATATGTCTTGTATATGTTGTGTAATGATTTATGTATATACTTGAATAAATTTTTAAATGTACCAGTGATAGTAATATAGTAGTTTTGAGTTCAAAATTGAATAAGATAAGTGTTTTTGATGAGTTTAAATTATGAAGCAAGAAATGTAGTAAATGACTATTTTGAACTGTGATATGTCCAGTAATGCCTCGTAACCCTAATTCAGCGACGGATACGGGTTAGGGGTGTTACATTTGATTGGTATCAGAGCTACAATTTAGTCAATTCTAGGACTAACGTAGCGCGTATGAGTCTAGCTATACATGCCATATTTATAAACTGCGATAGTGTGATGATTCCCGACAATTAAAATGTGTTTTTGTATAGTAAATGGATCCCGATTGAGCCATAGCTGATGATGTGGAACGTAATACGCTCGCTCCTGCTCAAGGGGCAGCGCTGGCTGATTCTAGGCCGATTTCGAGTAACCACGAAAGAGAGGCTAAACAAGCCTTCTTTTAGATGATGAACGAATGGTTCACACAGTATATTCGAACAAATCTAGCTGTTCAACAGCCCCCACCCCCGCCTAATCCTCCTCAGATACTCGTGGTACCTCAAGTTATTGATCCGATAAGATTAAATAAGCCCACAGTTTATAAAATCAAAAAACACGGGGTTGAAGAATTCAGAGCCACTGTTGATGATGATGCTGAGCGAGCTAAATTCTGGCTCGATAATACTATTCGTGTGTTTGATGAGCTATCCTGTACCCCTGAAAAGTGTATAAAATGTGTTGTATCCTTACTTCAAGATTCTACGTATCACTGGTGGAATACATTAATATCAGTAGTTCTGAAAGAACGAGTGAACTGGGAGTTCTTTACGATCTGAATTCCGTAAGAAATAAATCAGTTAGAGATTCATTGATAAAAAACGCAAAGAATTCCTCGAGTTGAAACCGAGTCGTATGACCGTAACAGAGTATGAACAGGAATTTGTGAGACTCAACAGATATGCCCGGGAATGTGTTTCAACTTAAGCTATAATAAGTAAAAGATTTGAAGAGGAGTTGAATGAAGACATTTAGCTGTTAGTCGGGATACTTGAAATAAAAGAGTTCGTTGTACTAATCGAGCAAGCATGCAAAGTCGAGGAGCTCGGGAAAGAGAAAAGAACAGTTGACTTTAAAGCTAGAGATTCACAAAAAAGATCGTCAAGTAAAACATTTTAGTCGGCATCAAAGAAATTCTGAGATGATTTTAGCCGTTCAAAGGCTATTGTGGGCTATTCTAGATGTGATCGAGACAGACACCCAAAAGTTCGAGAGCTACCTCAGTAGCTAGTGTTGGTAACATTCGATTGAACCAACCTGAGTGAAAACATTGTGGTAAACGATATCCCGACAGTTGTAGATTGAATGATCGTGTTTGTTTTAATTGTGGATCGATGGATCACTTCATTCGTGAATGCCCTGAGTTGGTTGAGCAAGACATGAAGCAAAATACGAGGCCGAGTAACACGACAACTCGAGGTAGACCACCCAGAAATACAGGTAATGTGAGTGACAGTCAGTGGGGAACTAAAGACATAGCTGTTAGATCTGAGGCTCGTGCACCTACCAGAGCTTATGCTATCTTCACTCGTGAAGAAGCTTCGTCTCCAGATGTGATTACTAGTATTTTCGCTCTCTATGATACTAGTGTTGTTGCATTGATTGATCCTGGATCGACTCATTCCTATGTATGTGAAACTTTAGCATCCAGTAAGACTCTGCCTGTTCAGTCTTTTGAGATTGTGATTAGAGTGTCAAACCTCTTAGGCCGGTGTGTTTTGGATGATAAAGTATGCAGGAACTGTCCGTTGATGATTTGAGATTCATGTTTTCCGGCTGATTTGATGTTGTTGCCATTCGACGAGTTTGATATAATTCTGGGTATGGATTGGCTAACGTTGCATGATGCTATTGTGAACTGCAAATGGAACACTATTGGTTTGTGATGCCAGAATGATGAGATTATTCGGATTGAGTCAAATGATTTGAATAGTTTACCGGCAGTGATATCTTTGATGTTAGAATGGAAGTATGTGAGAAAGGGTTGTGAAGCTTACTTTGCCTATGTGCTTGACTCTTAAGTGACCCAAAAGAAGATTGAATTAGTACCAGTTGTGTGTAAGTGGAGATGTGTTTCTTGAAGAATTACCGGGTTTGCCACCAATTGAAGAAGTAGAGTTTGGCATTGAGTTAGTGCCGGGGACAACTCCGATTTCGATAGCTCCGTACAGAATGGCACTGACCTGATTAAAAGAGTTGAAAGCTCAGTTGTAAGAAATTGATTGATAGAGGCTTTGCGCGACTAAGTTTTTCTCCTTGGGGTGCACTAGTTTTGTTTGTAAAAAAGAAAGATAGAACTATGAGAATGTGCATCGATTACCGACAGCTCAACAAGGGGACTATAAAGAATAATTATCCTTTGCCAATAATTGACTACTTGTTCGATCAGTTGAAATGGGCTACAGTGTTTTCAAAGATAGATTTGAGATCGAGTTACTATCAGCTGCGAGGTAAAGACTCCGATGTGTCAAAAACTGCTTTCTGAACGAGGTACGAACATTATGAGTTTCTGGTTATGCCTTTCAGACTTACTAATGCACCTGCTGCTTTTATGGATTTAATGAATCGAATCTTCAGACAGTATTTGGATTGATTTGTGGTTGTGTTTATAGATGACATTTTGATCTATTCCCGTATTGAATCTGATAAACCATAAAAGTAACACATTTTAATCCCATGCTTAGCATGTTTTTGGATGATTTATTATTTAATTTAGTGAATTTGAGGCCCTTAATCTTTTAATTTCATGTTTTATACTTAGGAGAGCATAGGGGAACAAAAGGAGCAAAAAATGGTCCAAAAATAGATAAAACGGGTTGATGGAAGGATCCACACGGCCAAGACAAATTCCACACGGGTTGAGCACATGCCCGTGTGAGCCACATAGGCTGTCCACACGCCTATGTGACAGCCCATTTCGATATCGCTCCCTGTTTCCCAAACACGCAAAAAAAAGCCTTTTTCTTGGGTTTCTGAGCATTCTAAAGTTTATAAAAACATACTAGAAGAAGACCTAAGGGGACACACAGAGTAGAAAGCAGAAATTACTTGAAGGAAGCCATTGGAATTATCTCAGAAGCAGATCCACTTCAAAATTAAAGATCTCCATTCAAATTTCTCTCGAAGTTTATTTGGTTTTTTTATGTCTTGTTGTTCTTCTAAATTTGAGATGTCTTCTTTTTACATTATGAAATAAACTCCCTAAATACCTAGGGAGGATGATACCTAAGATGGATCTTATTATGTAATTATCTGAAGTACACGATAAATACTTGTTCTTGTTCTTAATTATGTGTTTTAAATCCCTTTTTTAATATTTTCAAGATATTATTCCAAGTTTGATGTGCTTATTCAATGGAGCAAAAGTCCCTGTTTAAGAGTAGATCTAGCATAATTAAGTGGAGTTGCATGCAATCCTAAAAATAGGACGACATAAATCTGTCGGATTAGAGTCAAATCTAATAGGGGAATCCATAGATCGAGTTAATGGGATGATAGGGGTTTTAATTAGAAAGAGATTTCAATTAATCAACTTAGATTCAATTGTTCTTAGTCTCGAAAGAGATATTAACATAATTTAGGGTGTCGAAACCATTGTCAAATCGAGTTTTGGAAAATGGGAATCGATTTTAAAAAGCGAAAACGGGAGTCGCCACAAATATTTTTAGGTGTGATTGGATCACCTTTAAAACATTTTCTTTTAAAATCATTAGTTTTGGTCCACGAAATAAAAGAATGGGTTCGGGAGTCGATTACGTACGATGAAGGATTAACACCCTCGTAACACCCAAAAATTGGTACCTAATTGATTATCAAATGTCTTTAATGTCGGAAATTTAAAAAATCTTAAGATGTGATCCTCTTTAAAGTATTTGAAAACTTGGGTTCACTTGTATCAAAGTATTGGCTATAAGTTAGCCTTTTAGAAATCCCTATCTCGAAACAGCAAAATGCTACATCCAGTAAGTTAGGACATATCACTTTTCGATTCCAAGATAGTCACTTATATTTTGAAAAATTTTAAAAACTTAGAAGGATATTTGACTATTCGAACTTAACGAGAAAAGTTGCAACCCAATAAGTTAGGGCACTACTTTTTCAAAATTTCCAAACATCAAGCATTGCCTTTATATTTTTTTGAAAATTTTGGAGCCTTGTCTTTTTGAAGATGTGTGGAGAATTGTATTACATTATAAATCATAATAATATATTATCGTACTAGGTATATAAAAAAATGAATACTACGATAAAAGAATAATACATATAAAGCAAAAAAATGCAAACAAAGATATATATAGCATGTATTGAAAACGAATAAACAAAGTATATAAACATACGTATTAATATTTAAATGATGCATGCCATAAAAAACATAAGCAAATAATGTATGATATACAAATAGAAGAAATATAGTGTTAATTTGCATATAATTATAATAAAAATAAACTTAACACATCCATGACGCATACAACATATAGAAGAACAAATAAAAAAATGATTGCTAACAAAATATACATACAATTTAAAACAAGACACTTCATATCCATGGTATTTAATATATAATATAATAACATAGTAACAAGAATAAAAGAATAATAATTATATAATAATATATTGGTTTGAAAGTACGTAAGAGATTTCATAATATAACAATATTAATTTAAAATGAAATGATATATGTATAGTGAATAAAAAAATGAAATGTGTATATAATGTGAGTTAAGAATATGATTTAATAACAATAATTTTCATTTTTAAAATAATATATATATAATATAAACATAAATAATATAATTTGCGATACATGACATACATATATATAAAAAAACAATAAATAATATAAAAATAAAACATAATAAAGATTATATAAGAAAATGTAATATAAACATATAAGAAAAATAATAGATATAATATAAAGTAACATATAAAATAATATATATAATTAATAAATATAATATATGTGAAAATATAATAATATATAAAAGAGATGTAAAATAATATTTAAGAAAAATAATACATGATAAGTAGTAATAATATATAATTAAAATAATACTTATAATAAAATAATTTATAATATATTATATAAAAGTAAAATTAAAATAAAACAAATAATAATATATATATAGAATAATAAATATAGGACTAAATTTAAAGTTTAACAAAATTACAAGGCGAATTTCAAAGAAACAAAACTGAATTGAGGCCCGATTTAAAACGCGTGTAAAATTAGAGGGACTCACTGGGAAAAATACCCTATTCCCAAAATGGCGACGTTTCCCAAAATGAGATTTAACAACTGTCAAGACCAAATTAAAAACTAAAATAAAATAGCAGGGCCGAATCATAAAATAAGGTTTTAATTATAAACACAAAAAGGAGCAGAAGGACTAATTGAGCAATTAACCCAGTTATAAAAACTCGCGGAGCCTCGCCGGGTAATCGGGTCAACACGCGGATCCTGAGGGTCTAAAACGCTGTCGTTTTGACAAGGCTATATAAGCCAAATCTTTAGCTTTAAAATCATTTAGAAGCCCAGATTCTAAAAAAAAACAAAGAAAAATCCTCTGAAGAGGATCCCTGGTCCTCTGAGCTCCGGCGTTTAGCCGATCAGTTCTGGTCATCGGACCTCCGCGCTGAGAACCACGCGCCGCCACCGGCTCCGCCACACACGACGGTCGGATCTTGAAAAGTTTCGCTTTTCAAGGTGATTCTCCAGGTATACTCTCTCTATCTATTTAATATATTATATGCATAAGCTCAAGATCAAGAGAATGAAACGAAAATAAAAATATGTCACCTTTGTCTTTTGTAAAAGATCTCTGGTATATTATTGCAAAAAAAACTCTGTGTACAATATTTTTTGGTCTCTGCCTCCGTGTCTTTTTACAGATTAAAAAGAAGGCTTTATAGCCTCTACTACTACAAGTTTTGGAAAGAAATCATCGATTTCTTTTCGTATTTGCTTCGCATGTTTGCTGTGATTTTCTTTCCTTTTCTTGCAGGTACTTGCGAAAAATCTGGCAATAACAAAGGCCTGACGATGGTCCACTGGTGGCGTTGATCTCGGCGTGACTTGGGGCCTGGAATCATGGCCTTGACAGGGTAGCTGGAACAGTAGGAGGTGAAGAGTCACGAGGCTTGGCTTCTGGAACCTTCTGTTTGCGGCGCAAGGAGAGAGGCAGAAACCCTAGGGTTTCATGCCTTAGTGTAACAAGCTGGGCCACTTGGGCCCGTTTTGTCCTGGGTCCACTTGGGTCTGTTGTAATGGGTCTTAGTTTTAGTGCATCTAGGTAGGATGTAATAGTGGGCCTGATAGTTATTGTAACTGGGTAAGGTCTCTTGTATTTGGGCCTGCTGTTTAGGCTTTTGTATTTGGGTAAAGGACTATTAAAAGACTTTATATTTTGAAATTTTGGATTATGCCTTGGCTTCCAATGGGCCGGGCAAAATTGAGGTATTACATAGGGATTTTTACGGATCAAGACAAGTGAATAAATCGTTTTATCAGAGTCAGAATAATAAGTGAAGTCTAGGCAGATTCTTTCCTGGATATTGCCCTCCTTATAAGTTTTCCTCAAGTATTTTTCACAATTTGCTCTCTGTCACGTTCAGTAGTTAATTTGTTAGTTAATTTTAGATTAAAACAAATCCATTATATTTTAGGCTAAAGAATAGAAAGATAATTAATACTAGTAATTTTAATCCTTGTGGATACGATATTCTGGACTCACCATAGCTATACTATCATTCAATAGGTACACTTGCCTTAGTCGTGATCGTAGTCTAGTTTAGTGATTCATAAAATGATCATCAAGTTTTTGGCGCATGCAGAACCTTTGAAAATTGTGCTACAGACTTTGTGTGATAAACAACTGTTGGTGAAGTTCAGTAAATGTGAGTTCTGGTTGCGTGAAGTTGGTTTCTTGGGACATGTTGTATTAGCATTGGGTATTTGGGTTGATCCGATTAAGATTTTTGCGATATTAGATTGGAAGTCTCCGAGAAATGTATCTGAAGTCCAAAGCTTTTTGGGACTTTTTGGTTATTATAAATGGTTTGTAAAAGGTTTCTCTATGATTGCAACCTCGATGACGTGATTACTTCAGAAAGATATTAAGTTCGAGTGGTCAGAAAAGTGCCAGAAAAGTTTTGATCAATTGAAAGCTTTGTTGAATGAAGCTCCGGTACTAGTTCAGTCAGAATCGGTAAAGAATTCGTAATCTTTAGTGATGAATCTTTGAATGGCTTGGTTTCTTGCATTATCTAGAAATTCCAAAGTAATGGGCAAAACTTCGTTTGTGAAAATTTTAGTTCATCTATCATTATTTCAATGCAACATTCTTTAAAAATATCAGAAGGTGAGTAAATCTTTGAGAATAATTGGATTCAAATTGTTAACAGTACAAAGGAAATAAGTCTGATAGCATATCTTTAAGAAGAAATAGAATCTAAAGATAGCAGACAGGATAAAAATCAGATGCTCTAAATATCGCCGCTTGAGCATCTATACATTAGGTCCCCGAAGCCCCCTTTTTTTTTGTTCGACATGTGTTTAAAAGATCCAAAGTACTTTGTTGATACCCCAATGTACACTGTGCCTCACTCTCTATCAAGTCAAATATAGCAAGGTTGATGGGTGCCCTTCAAAATTTGAGCTGCCCTTTCGGGTTTTCAACTCAAAATCCCTTTGGTCACAAGGTGCCCTTTGTGAGTTTTCACCTTGGCCTCTCCATTTTTATTTATTTATTTATTTATTATTTATTTTTTTAAATTCAAGGCGCGCTTTGCGGGTTTTCACCTTGGATTCTTTTCGCTTTTAGAAAAAGTACTTTTTGACTGAGTCTGAGTTCACCGGATTGGGTAGGCTCTTTCCATCCATTTCTGTCAAAATCAATGCACCACCAGGAAAAGCCTTCTTCACGACGTATGGCCCCTCCCAATTTGGCATCCATTTTCCTCAAAGTCCTTCTGAATAGGGAGGATTTTCTTTAGCACAAGGTCCCCCTCATGGAATTCCCTTGGACGAACCTTGTTATCATAAGCTCGCATCATACGCTTCTTGTACATCTGACCATGTCGGATAGCCTTCAGCCTCTTTTCCTCAATCAAGTTTAGCTGGTCATATCGAGACTAAACCCATTCAACTTCATCTAACTTTATCTCTGTTAAAATTCGGGGAGAAGGTATTTCCACTTCAATAGGTAAAACTGCTCCCATCCCGTAAACTAATGAGAACGGAGTTGCCCCAGTAGAAGTTCTAACAGATGTTCGATAAGCCAAGAGTGCAAACGGTAACTTTTCATGCCAATCCTTATAAGTCTCAGTCATCTTTCCCACTATTTTCTTAATGTTCTTATTGGCAGCCTCCACTGCCCCATTCATCTTTGGACGATAGGGTGAAGAGTTGTGATGCTTGATTTTGAACTGGTCGCAAACCTCTGCTATCATTTTGTTGTTCAAATTCAATGCATTGTCGGATATGATCCTCTCAGGCATTCCATACCGACAAATGATTTCCTTCTTCAAAAATCGACTTACAGCTGACTTGGTAACATTTGCGTAAGAAGTAGCTTCTACCCATTTTGTAAAGTAGTCAGTTACTACGAAAATAAACCGATGTCCATTCGAAGCTTTCGGCGATATTGGTCTGTTGACATCCATGCCCCACATGGAAAATGGCCATGGAGACGTCATGACATGTAAAGGTGAGGGTGGTATATGAATTTTGTCCCCATAAATTTGACACTTATGGCATTTTTTGGCATAATTGATACAGTCTCCTTCCATAGTGGCCCAGTAATAGCCAAACCTCATGATTTGTCTTGCCATCGTGAACCCATTTGCATGCGTACCACATACACCTTCATGGACCTCTTCTAGAATTAGCTTGGCTTCCACAGCATCGACACATCTCAAAAGTACTTGGTCTTTCCATCTCCTGTACAGAACATCCCTGTCCAAAACATAGTCACAAGCTAATCTTCTCAGGGTTCGTTTGTCATTGTCAGATGCCTGTGCTGGATATTTACGATCTCTTACATATCGCAATATATCCTGATACCAAGGATTGTCACCCTTTTCTTCCTCTTTAAGGTTACAACAGCTAGCTGGAAATTCATAGACACTCATTTGAATTGGTCTCATCTCTTCCTCTTTGTTTGCCTTTATCATCGAAGCCAAGGTCGCTAAAGCATCTGCCATCTGGTTCTCATCTCGTGAGAGATAGTTGAAGGTGATGTCATCGAACTCTCTTAGAACCCCAAAACTACCATTCGATAATTGATCAACTTAGGGTCTCTTGTCTCCCATTCACCTTTTAGCTGATAGATTAGTAACGTAGAATCTCCATATACTTCCAGGGTTTTTATGCCTCTTTCTATGGCCGCTTGGAGCCCCATGATGCATGCTTCGTATTCAGCCATATTATTTGTACAGTCAAAATCCAACTTACACGTGAACGGGTAATGGTCGCCATTCGGGGATACCAAGACTGTCCCAATCCCATTTCTGACTGCATTAGAAGCCCCATCAAAATTTAGCTTCCATGGCGAATCTTCAGTTGCTGCTATACACATTAGCTCCTCATTTGGAAAATCAAAATTCAATGGCTCGTAATCCTCCAAAGCTCTACTGGCCAAGAAATCTTCCACCGCACTTCCTTTGATAGCCTTTTGACTTACATAGACTATATCGAACTCTGAAAGCAAAATTTTCCATCTCACCATTCTACCATTTAGAGCTGTTGATTCCATCATGTATTTTAATGGATCTAATTTTGATATGAGCCAAGTAGTATGGTATAGCATGTACTGTCTTAATCTCCGTGTGGTCCAAATCAACGCACAACACAACTTTTCGATTGGCGAATATCTCATTTCACAGTCAGTGAATTTCTTACTGAGATAATAAATTGCCTTTTCTTTTTTCCCTGACTCGTCATGCTGACCCAGCACACATCCCATAGAATTGCTGAACACTGACAAGTATAGTATTAATGGTTTATCTGGACTAGGCGGAGATAACACTGGAGCATTCAACAAATACTGCTTGACTTTCTCGAAAGCATTCTGGCATTCTTCATCCCAAGCACCTTGATTGTGCTTTCTGAGGAGACGAAAGATAGGATCACATTTCTCAGTCAATTGTGAAATGAACCGAGCAATGTAATTCAACCTTCCTAGGAATCCTCGAACTTCTTTTTGAGTACGTAGTGGAGGTAACTCCCGTATGGCTCTGACCTTGTCTGAGTCAACTTCAATTCCCTTTTCACTGACTACGAAGCCTAATAACTTCCCCGATCTAGCTCTAAAAGTGCACTTTGCTGGATTAAGCTTCAACTGAAATTTCCCCAACCTTAAGAACAATCCTCTCAAGACCTCAATGTGTTCTTTTTCTGTTCGCGACTTGGCAATCATATCGTCAATGTATACCTCAATATCCTTATGCATCATGTCGTGAAACAAGTTTACCATGGCTCGTTGGTATGTTGCCCCTGCATTCTTCAACCCAAACGGCATCACTTTATAACAAAAGGTGCCCCACAATGTTATGAAAGTAGTTTTATCCATATCCTCTGGATGCATCTTTATCTGATTGTATCCTGAGAAGCCGTCCATGAAGGAGAACAACGAATATCCCGCAGTGTTGTCTACTAAAGTGTCGATGTGTGGCAGAGGAAAATTATCCTTTGGGCTTGCTTTGTTTAAATCTCTGTAATCAACGCACATTCGTACTTTCCCGTCTTTCTTAGGGACTGGTACAATATTAGCTACCCATTCAGAGTACTTCACTTCTTGCAGAAATCCTGCATCAAACTGCTTCTTGACCTCATCTTTTATTTTCAGGACAATGTCTGGCCGCATTCTTCGCAACTTCTGTTGGACCGGTCTACATCCTTGTCTTATCGGAAGATGGTGTACTACAATGTTAGTACCCAATCCGGGCATATCCTGATAAGACCATGCAAAAATATCCTTGAATTCTTGAAGCAACTCAATCAAGCTATGCCTTGTGTCATTAGCGATCAGTGTTCCAATTTTCACCTCATTCCCTTCCTCTAAGGATATATTCTCTATTGCCTCTTTTTCATGTGGCATGATTTGTTTCTCCTCCTGTTTTACCATTCTTAATAGAT
The DNA here is from genome assembly GCF_007990345.1 of Gossypium hirsutum. Taxonomy (NCBI): domain Eukaryota; kingdom Viridiplantae; phylum Streptophyta; class Magnoliopsida; order Malvales; family Malvaceae; genus Gossypium; species Gossypium hirsutum. The sequence continues at coordinate 96,213,114 of NC_053425.1, forward strand.
CAAGAGATACATCACAATCTTGAACATCTTCAAAATCCTGAGACTCCTCTAAACACATGTCTTACTCACAAGAGAAATCAGGAGCAGCAGTATTAGCGCTCATATCATTGATATCTAGAGACATGTGAGGGGTATGAAAGAATATACAAAGAATGAATGAATTTGAGAATGATCGTTTATGTGCTATGAATAGAAGAATAAGAATTGTTAGAATTTAAAGGAATATTGGTTGATAAAAATGAGACAATACTCTTTTAAATTGGTAAAAGTTATGTTTTATTTGAATAATAATAGATGAACATAAGCCTGTTTTCGCAAATTAATCTTACTACTCCTAGGCCCTAGAGTAATAAATATGTTTTGAGAATTACTCTGAAAAATTTCTAAAGACTACAGGAAGATCCTCCGCAGTCCAATTGTTCAGAGAGCTCCCCGGTTCGTAAGGGTGAATACCTTCAAGGTTTTCTTGTCCAAACCACTCATTATGTACAACATTGATTTGATGACTCTCTTCTACTAGCAACCCTCCTGACTTAAAGGTTTTGGATATAGGTGGGAATGTCATCAGTTCCCACTCTACTTCTCCTTTGTTCAAACGCGCCTTTCTTCTTGCTTGACGCTTTTCCATCTCCTGTCTCTTTTGTTTATGGTCTGGCTTAAAACCCAAACCAAAGTGATCCTTCTTCTCCGTCAATTTTGGGACTTGAATCCCTCATTGCAACTGTTTTCCTAGTCCTTTTCCTGGCAATGCTCCTTTCCCTATCATTATTTGCAGGGCCATCCTTGTTGCTCTAGACATCCTGGGAACCGACACCTCGCTTTCCTCTGAAATGAAGGTAGGATTAACAATTTCCAAGGAATGAAAAGAACACTCAATAGCCTCCTCATTTGTCTCTACATAAGGAGGCTTACTAGTGACGGCTGCTATGATGTCCTCCTCTGCATTGATGGTTATCAAGCGTCTATCCGTCACCAACTTCAATTTTTGGTGCAGTGAAGAAGGCACCGCTCCTGCCGAGTGTATCCATGGCCTCCCCAATAAACAATTATAGGAGGGCTTGATATCCATTACCAGGAAGTCAACTTCATACGTATTTGGTCCAATCTCCAGAGGGATGTCAATTCGCCCTATTACTTTCCTTTCAGTTCCGTCAAAGGCTCTTACCACATTATGACACGTCTTCATGTGTGAACTGTCAATGGGTAATCTGTTCAATGTGGATAATAGAAGGACGTTCAAAGCGGACCCATTATCAATGAGTACACTTGGAAGCGTGTATCCTTTGCAATGAGTGGTGATGTGCAAAGCCTTAGTTGACCCTATGCCCCTAGGTGGAATTTCATCATCATTGAAGTAGATGAAATTATCAGCATTGATGTTATTTATCAATCAGTCCAACTTATTGACAGATATATCATGAGTAACATATGTCTCGTTGAGTACCTTCAACAATGCTTCTCGATGCACTTCAGAGCTTAGTAGTAAGGCTAAAACCGATATGCGTGCTGGTTGCTAACGCAACTACTCGACCACACTGTACTCACTATGCTTAAGGAACTTTAGAAATTCCTTAGCTTCCTCCTCCCTTATTGGCTCGTTAACAGATACTTCACTCTTTTTCTCAATTTCAACATTCTTGGGTTTTGTGGGCTCCACTCTGACGTCCCCCATATCATAACGCTTCCTACTCCGCGTATGGGAACCTTCATCTCGTACATCCTTAGATGCGCTGGCTGTGTTTCCTTCTCCCAGCACCGTCATGCTACAGTCATAACTCCATGGTACTTTTTTGCTATCCTTGTAAGGGAAAGGTGTAGGTATATGGATAATAACCTTGGGCGCTGCTGGTGTCCCCATTTCATTATTCCCTAGTAGGGAGATAATGATCCTTGGTCTACCGGTTCTTTGCTGTTCATTTTCCAGCACACAAACTTGCTTTTCACTAGAGCTACCTTCATAAACCTGTAGCTCTTTGTTGTCTATGAAGCCTTGCACCAAGGTCTTGAATTCCTCGTAATCTTCATGGAACTCACCGTAGTCCCACGTTCTTTCTTCCGTATTTTTAGAGGTCAACATACCTCTCTTCATCATCTCCTCCCAGATTACCCTCATAGGCATCCTTATCTCATCAACATTTTCCTTTTCCCTTTTTTCAGCGGCTTCACCAATGGCATTTACTCCCTAATTGTCATGGTTCGGTAAAGGATTCTCAGTATTTTGGGTACTCTCAAATTTTAAAACCCCATTCTTGATCAACCTCTCTACGGCTTTCTTGAATCTAGTACAATTCTCGATTGAGTGCCCCGATATTCCAGCATGATACTCACATCTCTCATTTGCATCATACCATTTAGGATACGGAGGTTGTAATGGTTTTAAGTGGAAAGGGGCTATAGCATGCGCATCATATAGATTCTGATAGAGCTCCCTATACGTCACAGGTATAGGTGTAAATTGCATCCTCTCATGCCTAGTGTTGGATTCCTGCTTTTGAGAGTCTTGTTGCCTAACTGTGGCTACTTTGGGCTGGCTAACTGTGACTACTTTTGAATTAAAACCACTTGTACTGTTTACCTCATTGTCTTTTCTTCTTGGGGCTGATCTTTTGACTACTTCCCCCTCAATTCTTCCTCCTCTTATGGCATTTTCTATCATCTCTCCTGCCATAACTATGTCCGCAAAACTTTTAGTAGTGCTTCCAATCATATGAGTAATAAATGGGGCTTTCAGAGTATTAATAAATAACATAGTGGTCTCCTTCTCCAACAGTGGTGTTTGAACCTGCATTGTTACCTCTCTCCACCTCTGTGCATATTGCCTAAAATTCTCATTAGGCTTTTTCTCCATGTTTTGCAGGGTAATCCTGTCAGGGTTCATATCTGTTACATGATTGTACTGTTGCATGAAGGCTTGTGCAAGATCCCTCCATGAACTTATTCTAGCCCGGCTCAACTGATTGTACCATCTGGCTGCCACTCCTATCAAACTATCCTGAAAACAATGGATCAACAGCTGATCATTGCTTACATACCCCGTCATCCTTCTACAAAACATTGTAATATGGGCCTCTGGGCAAGTAGTGCCATTGTACTTTTCAAATTCTGGCATTTTGAATTTGTGAGGTAATATTAGGTTTGGGACCAGACTTAAGTCCTTGGCATCAACCCCATGATTGTTGCCAGTGCCTTTCAAGGCCTTGAACTTTTCTTCTAACCATCTGCAGCGTTCATCCAATTGCCTTGCAGCTTCGACCTTCAAATCCTCCTTTTCCACCATATCTAGATCGGGAACAAGAGGATTAGTAAGATTGTCACCCATTTTAAGTCCTGAACAATTCGGGAAATTCACATGGACACCAGTATCAATTGGCCCATGTTGAGGCCTCACAGTAGTAGATGGCCTTCTAGGAGGTGCCACAGTTTGCAATGATACATGCGGTGGTGTAAAACCTGGAGGAGGACCCTCATTTTCCTCTTCAGTGATGACCATAGGAGCCTTTCCTTTATCAGTGGCCCTCAGTAACTGAGCCATTTCGGCCATTATATTCCTCTGAGCTTCCATCATTTGTTCCCTCATCTCATTCTGCATCTTAGCCAACTGCTCTTGCAACTGGTCTTGCATATCCTTTTGCAACTGCTCAAACCTTTGATCCATGTTCTTAGTTTTAGTGCGAGTGCCGTAAGGATGTGTAATTTCCAGTTTTCTTTTCTACCTTTATAAAGAAACTTTAACTAATTAGAGTCTTTCTATAACCTTAAATGCATATGATATGATGTAAGGCAAATGTATGAATGCAGCAAAGGCATCAATCTCGATTCAATCTCTTTTAGAAAACTTTATTTAGAAAAAGAATATATTTACATATAAATGGATTACAAGTATGATTTCGCCCTAATGCCCAAAGTTTTAACTTTATCTAATAAAAGGGCTAACTCTCTTCCTATGTCTGACGATGACCCACACATCATACTCAATACGTCGGCTCGTACAGCCAAGTCTTGCACATATTCAGCAACCTCTCGAATCTGAGCTATAGCTTCTTCCATGACATGATCTCTTTCTCTAATCTGCCCTCTAGACTGATGAAGCTCTCTCTTTAGATAGTCTCCTTGCGCCTCGAGTTGCTCGACCTGAAGTTTACCTTCCTGCAATGCTGCTTCCAAATCTTCAACTTTACTCTTTAGCTCCTTTAACTAGACCGTAGAATCATGGTTGTGATGCCAACGAAGGGATCTTCTAAGCTCAGTTACTTTAGACTTCAACCCTTTATTCTCTTCTTCTAATGCCAAATTCTGCGATTGCATCTCCTGAAACCTCTTCTCCCAGTGTTCAGCTCTAGCCTTGCCTTCTTGGACCTCTTTCTGCAACTGATCTGAAGATCCTCCTACTTTCGCTCTTCTCAAGGATACCTGTGCCTTTTTGTAGTGTTCCTTCAAGTCATCTCTATCCTCCTCAATCTTCCTCTTTTCCTTTCTTTCTTTTTCGACCTCCATCTTCTGGACATCAATATCTAAACTCAAGTACATCTTTTCTTCTTCAAGCTTTGCTATCCTTTTCTCGAGCTCCAAATTTTTTCTCTCAAATTCTTGCTTCATAATTTCTAACTCCGAGGGCATCACTTGCAGATATTCTTCCATCGGTCGAGCTCCTTCCATATTTGGCTCAGGAATGTTATCATTGACCTTCTACCTCTCCATTCAACATATTCTGGAGTCGTAGCAGGGCCAATAGCTACTCCTTTTAACCGGCATGTCTTGTTCCAAGCGCTAGAGATCTCACCGACCCTTTTCTTGTAATCGGCTCCTCTATATGCGAACTCACTTTGAGTTAGCCCATGAGTTGCTGGCACGAATTACCTCAAACCAAATTTCCTCAACACGAGCAAGGGAGCATAACCAATGGCACCCCAAATTCCCAATAAAGGGACCCAATTGAAACTGTTGCAACGGTAAAGAACCTCACCAGGAATCATCCACGGAGCTCTCAACTCAACATCTTTCGACTGAAGATTTTGAAGTAGTGCAATCCAATTCTCCTGGAACATCAACTCTCCTAATTGAAGCGACTATGTCCTTCAGCGGTGAGTAATCCTCAAAGAAAACCCGACAAACGACCTTATCTATCAACCGAAAATGACTATAGAACCAAGCTAGAAGCAATTGTACACAACCAACAAACCTGCCTATGCCAGCTTTCCTACATGCGCCTAAGGACCTGAATGTCTCTGCCAAAATTGCAGGGATAGAGGTGACCCTCTTACTGAGTCTATGGAAAAGATTCGTGGTTGCCTCATCCACATATCCTAAAGCCCTAGGGAACACCATTAATCTGTACAAACTTAAGGCAAAAACATCTACCCTTTTTGCTTCATCAGGGTGTGTCAAAATTAGATCCTTCAAAGCATCCCATGAAATGCACTTGCACTCGCCCTTCTCTTTAATTCTGGCAGTAATCCACTGCTCGCTCATCCTTGTAATAGCCATCAATTTCTTCCAAAAGGTAGGGACATTAACAGCTCTAGAATAAATTCTATCTTCCTGGAACCTGGGACAACGTAACAAAGCAGTGTACTCCTCTACGGTAGGCGCCAAATCTACCTCCCCGAAAGTAAAGCAACTGTACGCTGGATTCCAACATTGAGCATGGGCTCGAAACAAGTGCTCATGTATTTGAACATCGAGCAAGTAAGGTAAGTCTCCGTAATTACCGTAGAATAACTGTTTAGTCTCGTTGCCCTATTGATCCCAAATCTCCTTAAGCTCTTGGAGATTATTCTGCGTAACACTGATGCGAGTATATCCTGACAGCTCCGACATATATCCCGCAGCTATACTATCTCCCTTTTCTAACTGAGTTTGGTCAGACCATCTATAGACGTTGGCGTTGCCCTCCATTCTATCAAGAAGTCTGTTCTCCATAATAAAACTCTCTAATTTAGACACTGACTGTGAATCGATACCTTCGTAAATGTAAAATGTCATGCAAACAAAAGAAGAGAAATAGTCAGCATCACATGATATCAATAAATCTCAACAATAATTTATAAGGGTAATATCTAAAGTTTAACTCTAACTAAATTGGGCTCTTATGGTTTTCTCTATATGAGGTTGGTTCTAAAGTTTGAGGTACCTGAACCAGCAGATTCCTCGATCCTCACCCATTATAGGCTCATTTGAATCGAGTTCAGTTTAGGGGAATACATTTCCCTATGGCTACACGGAGATGAAAATCTCACGAAACCATAGGTACGGATGTATCCCGAAAGTGATCTACTATCCTGCACGGAGGTGAAAACCTCACGGAGGCGTAGCTTCTCACTCCCACTTAAGGTTGTGACCACAACGGTCATGCAAATGCAATGCGTATTAGAATATAGCAACACATGCAATAATACAAACACATGTAATGCAAAGAGGATTAAATCTTAAAATTTTTTAAATTTCCGACATCAAGACAAGAGATAATCAATCACACGGCTTGACTCTCTTATTAGTCCCCAGTGGAGTCGCCAAGCTGTCGAAACCATTGTCAAATCGAGTTTTGAAAAATGGGAATCGATTTTAAAAAAAGAAAACGGGAGTCGCCACCAATCTTTTTAGGTGTGATTGGATCACCTTTAAAACATTTTGTTTTAAAATCATTAGTTTTGGTCCACGAAATAAAAGAATGGGTTCGGGAGTCGGTTACGTACGAGGAAGGATTAGCACCCTCGTAACGCCCAAAAATTGGTACCTAATTGATTATCAAATGTCTTTAATGTCGGAAATTTAAAAAATCTTAAGATGTGATCCTCTTTAAAGTATTTGAAAACTTGGTTCACTTGTATCAAAGTATTGGCTATAAGTTAGCCTTTTAGAAATCCCTATCTCGAAACAGAAAAATGCTACATCCAGTAAGTTAGGACATATCACTTTTCGATTCCAAGATAGTCACTTATATTTTGAAAACTTTTAAAAACTTAGAAGGATACTTGACTATTCGAACTTAACGAGAAAAGTTGCAACCCAATAAGTTAGGGCACTACTTTTTCGAAATTTCCAAACATCAAGCATTGCCTTTATATTTTTTTGAAAATTTTGGAGCCTTGTCTTTTTGAAGATGTGTGGAGAATTGTATTACATTATAAATCATAATAATATATTATCGTACTAGGTATATAAAAAAATGAATACTACGATAAAAGAATAATACATATAAAGCAAAAAAAATGCAAACAAAGATATATATAGCATGTATTGAAAATGAATAAACAAAGTATATAAAAATACGGATTAATATTTAAATGATGCATGACATAAAAAACATAAGCAAATAATGTATGATATACAAATAGAAGAAATATGGTGTTAATTTGCATATAATTATAATAAAAATAAAGTTAACACATCCATGACGCATACAACATATAGAAGAACAAATAAAAAAAATGATTGCTAACAAAATATACATACAATTTAAAACAAGACACTTCATATCCATAGTATTTAATATATAATATAATAACATAGTAACAAGAATAAAAGAATAATAATTATATAATAATATATTGGTTTGAAAGTATGTAAGAGATTTCATAATATAACAATATTAATTTAAAATGAAATGATATATGTATAGTGAATAAAAAAATGAAATGTGTATATAATGTGAGTTAAGAATATGATTTAATAACAATAATTTTCATTTTTAAAATAATATATATAATATAAATATAAATAATATAATTTGCGATACATGATATACATATATATAAAAAAACAATAAATAATATAAAAATAAAACATAATAAAGATTATATAAGAAAATGTAATATAAACATATAAGAAAAATAATAGATATAATATAAAGTAACATATAAAATAATATATATATATAATTAATAAATATAATATATGTGAAAATATAATAATATATAAAAGAGATGTAAAATAATATTTAAGAAAAATAATACATGATAAGTAGTAATAATATATAATTAAAATAATACTTATAATAAAATAATTTTATAATATATTATATAAAAGTAAAATTAAAATAAAACAAATAATAATATATATATAGAATAATAAATATAGGACTAAATTTAAAGTTTAACAAAATTACAAGGCGAATTTCAAAGAAACAAAACTGAATTGAGGCCTTATTTAAAACGCACGTAAAATTAGAGGGACTCACTGGGAAAAATACCCTATTCCCAAAACGGCGACGTTTCCCAAAATGAGATTTAACAACTGTCAGGACCAAATTAAAAACTAAAATAAAATAGCAGGGCCGAATCATAAAATAAGGTTTTAATTATAAACACAAAAAGGAGCAGAAGGACTAATTGAGCAATTAACCCAGTTATAAAAACGCGCGGAGCCTTGCCGGGTAATCGGGTCAACACGCGGATCCTGGGGGTCTAAAACGCTGTCGTTTTGACAAGGCTATATAAGCCAAATCTTTAGCTTTAAAATCATTTAGAAGCCCAGTTTCTAAAAAAAAACAAAGAAAAATCCTCTGAAGAGGATCCCTGGTCCTCTGAGCTCGGCGTTTAGCCGATCAGTTCTGGTCATCGAACCTCCGCGCTGAGATCCACGCGCCGCCGCCGACTCCGCCACACACGACGGTCGGATCTTGAAAAGTTTCGCTTTTCAAGGTGATTCTCCAGGTATACTCTCTCTATCTATTTAATATATTATATGCATAAGCTCATGATCAAGAGAATGAAACGAAAATAAAAATATGTCACATTTGTCTTCTGTAAAAGATCTCTAGCATATTATTACAAAAAAAACTCTGTGTACAATATTTTTTTGGTCTCTGCCTCCGTGTCTTTTTACATATTAAAAAGAAGGCTTTCTAGCCTCTACTACTACAAGTTTTGGAAAGAAATCATCGATTTCTTTCCGTATTTGCTTCGCATGTTTGCTGTGATTTTCTTTCATTTTCTTGTAGGTACTTGCAAAAAATCTGGCAATAACAAAGGCCTGACGATGGTCCACTGGTGGCGTTGATCTCGGCGTGACTTGAGGCCTGGAATCATAGCCTTCACGGGGTAGCTGGAACAGCAGGAGCTGAAGAGTCATGAGGCTTGGCTTCTGGAACCTTCTGTTTGCGGCGCAAGGAGAGAGGCAGAAACCCTAGGGTTTCATGCCTTGGTGTAACAAGCTAGGCCACTTGGGCCCGTTTTGTCTTGGGTCCACTTGGGTTTGTTGTAATGGGTCTTAGTCTTAGTGTATCTGGGTAGGATGTAATAGTGGGCCTGCTGGTTCTTGTAACTGGGTAAGGTCTCTTGTATTTGGGCCTGCCGTTTAGGCTTTTGTATTTGGGTAAAGGACTGTTAAAAGACTTTATATTTTGAAATTTTGGATTATGCCTTGGCTTCCAATGGGCCGGGCAAAATTGAGGTATTACATAGGGATTTTTACAGATCAAGACAAGTGAATAAATCGTTTGATCAGAGTCAGAATAATAAGTGAAGTCTAGGCGGATTCTTTCCTAGATATTGCCCTCCTTATAAGTTTTCCTCAAGTATTTTTCACAATTTGCTCTCTGTCACGTTCAGTAGTTAATTTGTTAGTTAATTTTAGATTAAAACAAATCCATTATATTTTAGGCTAAAGAATAGAAAGATAGTTAATACTAGTAATTTTAGTCCTTGTGGATACGATATTCTGGACTCACCATAGCTATACTATCATTCAATAGGTACACTTGCCTTAGTCGTGATCGTAGTCTAGTTTAGTGATTCATAGAATGATCATCAAGTTTTTGGCGCATGCAGAACATTTGAAAATTGTGCTACAGACTTTGTGTGATAAACAGCTATTGGTGAAGTTCAGTAAATGTGAGTTCTGGTTGCGTGAAGTTGGTTTCTTGGGACATGTTGTATCAGCATTGGGTATTTGGGTTGATCCGATTAAGATTTTTGCGATATTAGATTAGAAGTCTCCGAGAAATGTATTTGAAGTCCGAAGCTTTTTGGGACTTTTTGGTTATTATAGATGGTTTGTAAAAGGTTTCTCTATGATTGCAACCTTGATGACGTGACTACTTCAGAAAGATATTAAGTTCGAGTGGTCAGAAAAGTTCCAGAAAAGTTTTGATCAATTGAAAGCTTTGTTGAATGAAGCTCCGGTACTAGTTCAGTCAGAATCGGTAAAGAATTCGTAATCTTTAGTGATGAATCTTTGAATGGCTTGGGCTATGTTTTGATGCAGGAAGGAAAAGTTATAGCTTATTCATCAAGACAGTTAAAGCCACACGAAAAGAACTATCTGACGCACGATTTGGAATTGGCAGCTATTGTGTTTGCGATGAAGATTTGGCACCACTATCTGTTTGGTGAGAAATGTCACATTTATTCCGATCATAAAAGCTTAAAATACTTGATGACTCAGAAAGATTTAAATTTACAACAACGAAGATGGTTAGAGTTGTTAGAAGATTACGAACTTGTAATTAACTACCTTCTGGGAAAGGCCAATGTAGTTGTTGATGCTCCAACTCAAAATATCTATTTGTTCTACATGCAATGAATGCACATATGGATCTATCTGATGATGGCTCGATTGTAGCTGAGTTGAAAGCTAGACCGTTATTTACACAACAGATTTGCGAAGCTCAAAAAGTTAATAATGAATTGTTAGCAAAACGGGCTCAATGTGATTTGAATATTGATTCAGAATTTCGAGTTGATACTGACGGTTGTTTGAGATTCAGAGGGCGAATATGTGTTCCAAGAAATTTAGAGTTGATTCAGATGATTTTAAATGAAGCTCATAGTCGTCGGTTATCTGTTCATCGGGGTAGTACAAAAATATATAATGATTTGAAACAGCTTTACTGGTGGCATGGTATGAAACGAGACATCTCTGACTTTGTTTTGAAATGTTTAATCTATCAACAAGTCAAACACGAGCATCAGGTACCATCTGGGTTACTTCAACCGATTATGATACGCGAGTGGAAATGGGACAGAGTCATGATGGATTTTGTATCAGGTTTGCCTTTATGACCGGGCAAGTGCTTGATCGGTTAGTAGGAAAGGACTACTATTTCTTTTTTGATGGGTACTTAAGGTATCATCAAATCCCAATTCATCTCGATGATCAAGAGAAAACCACCTTCACCTGCCCTTTTGGTACGTATGCCTCTAAGAGAATACCTTTTGGACTATGTAATGCTCCAGCAACTTTCATGAGATGCATGATTGCAATCATTGTTGACATGTTAGAAGAAGGGTTAGATGTATTCATGGATGATTTTTACGTATATGAGGACTCTTTTCAAGAATGCCCGAATAATCTTGAAAAAGTGTTAGAAAGATGCGAGGAAACTGACCTGGTACTCAACTGGGAAAAATGTCATTTTGTGGTGAAAGAAGGAATGGTTTTAGGGCATCAAAAATGTGGAAAAAGTTTGGAAGTAGATAAATCTAAAATTGAAGTTATCAAACATCTTCCAAATTCAACGAATCTTAAATGTGTGTGAATTTTTTTAGGCCATGCAGGATTTTATCAGAGATTTATAAAAGATTTTCTAAACGTCTGAGTCAACTTATCCAAAAAGAGACACCTTTCGTGTTTGATGAAAGTTGTGTCAGAGCTTTTGAAGTAATAAAATAAGAACTTGTATCTGCTCCTTTAATCATTACCTTGAATTGGTCAGAACCTTTTATTATTATGTGTGACGCTAATGATTACGCAGTAGGTGCAGTGGTAGGACAAAAGCAAAATAATTTATTTAGGGCTATTCATTATGCTAGCAAAACATTAAATCTCGCACAATGCAATAACGCTACAACTGAGAAACAAATGTTAGCAATTAGTTTTACGTGAGAAAAATTTTGACCCTACTTAATGGCGAATAGAGTATATGTGTATACTGATCACTCTATGCTAAAATATGTCATGGAGAAAAAAGTAACAAAAGCTAGACTAATGAGATAAGTTTTATTACTCTAGGAATTTGATTTACGGATAATGGACAGGAAAGGGACTGGGAATCAAATTGCAGATCACCTATCCAGAATTGAAAACCTTTTACAAGAGGAGGAAATTGAAGATATTAAGGAGACTTTTCCAGATGAACATTATTAAGTGCAGATGTTGATCAATCAAGAGTAGGTAAGCATCTCACTATGGTATGCAGATTATGTTAACTACATTGCAAGGGGGCCTTTCCAGCATAGACCTCTTGGAAACAAAAAAATGAATAGATCATGAATCGAAAAATTACGTTTGGGAGGAACCATATGTGTTTCAACAATGTGCAAATCAATTAGTCCAAAAATGTGTAGCGGAGGAAGAGATACAAGATATTTTACAGGGTTGTCACACATCTCATTGTGTAGGGCATTTCGTTGGAAAAAGGACAACTCAAAAAATACTACAATCAGGGTTTTATTGGCCAACAATGACTAGTGGTGTTTATGAATTCATCCAAGGCTGTGATAGGTGTTAGTGAATCGGAAATATATCTAAGAGGGATGAAATGCCAGAAACAGGAATAATCGAGGTTGAAGTGTTTCATTTATGGGGAATTGATTTCATGGAACCTTTTTCGAGTTCTTTCGAGAATCAGGATATTCTTTTGGTTGTAGATTATGTCTCAATATGGATCGAAGCTGTCTAACTACATACTAATGATACAAAATATGAAGTAAGATTTCTCAGGAAAAACATATTCTCCAAGTTTGGTACACCACGAGCACTGGTCAGTGACTAAGGATCTCATTTTTTTAGGAAGTAGTTAGAAGAAGCATTGGCTAAGTACAACATAAGGCATAGGATTACAATGACATATCACTCATAGGCTAATAGGCAAGCAGAAGTATTTAATCGGGAGATAAAGTAGATTTTAGAGAATACAGTAAACCCAAGATAAAAAGATTGGGTAGTTGATGTCCATGAAACCAATTAAAAATCCGACTATAGTTGATGTCCATGAAACCAATTAAAAATCCAACTAAGGCAAGTGCACCTATCAATTAATAGTATAGCTACGGTGAGCAAAGATATCATTCCCACGGGAAATAAAAGTACTAGTAATTACTGTTTTTCAATTATTTAACTGACAAATTGGAGAGATTGATTAAAACTAAAATTAACTAAATTAATTAACTAAAGAACACGACAAAGAAGGAATGATGAAAACAAACGATTAACAACAAAGAAGCTATACAATAGCCAAGAAAGAATCCAACTAGATTTCATCTATCATTATCAATTTGATTTAAACAATTTCTTCACTCAGTATCTTGATCCGTAGAAATCCTTAAATTATGCAAATATCTCTTTCGAGAGTAAGAGCAATTGACTCTAGGTTGATTAATTAAAATTTCTTTCTAATTAAAACCCCTATTTCTAACCTCGTAGATTTATGTCGTCCTATTTCTAAGATTGCACGTAACTCAACTCAATTATGCTAGATCTACTCTTAAACAGGGTCTATTCCTCGTCTGATTTAAGCACATCAAACAATGATTAATAGTCTAGAAATATAAAACCAAGAATTAAACACTCATAATTGAGAACAAGATTCAAGTATTTATTGTAACAGCCCGATTTAGACCCTAATCGGAACGGTGGTTTCGGGACCACGAATCTGAGTTAGAAAAATATTTTTAAATTATTTTCTGTGTTTATTTTGTGTGAATTTATATCTGTGAAATTTCCATAATTTAATTTCGTCATTTAGGTGTCCGATTTAATAAAAGGACTTAATTGCGTAAATAGAAAATTTGGTAGTTTAATTTGTAAAAGGATAATTTGTTATTTTCTTTATAAGTGAAGGCTTTTAAATGGTAAATAACCCATTTGTTTTAATATGGACGGCATTAGGCTTACAAATATGGTTTGAATATAAAGTTATTAAGGGTAAATTAAGAAACTAATAATAAAAGTTGATATATATCATAAAATATAACATAAAAAAATATAGTGCTCATACTTTTTTTCTACATAGCCAAAACTAAAAACAAAGAAAAGAGAAGAAACCTAGTTCGACCATCTTTCAAGCTAAAATCAAGGTTCGTTCTTTGTCGGTTTTTGATAATTTCTACGTTTTTTAGATCGTTGCTTCGAGTACTACAAAACCCATGCTTGAATTTTTTGATTTTGATGAATATTTTGAGTTGTGCCATTGTTGATAGCTTGTGATTTTTGTTGTTTGATGATGAAAAATGAAAGATATGTTTTAGATTAACATATTTTGTATTGGAGTTTTTGATGATTTTGAGTAATTAGGACTTAATTAAAAAAATAATAATTTGAGGGATTAAAATGTGAAATAAATGAAATATATGGACTTGTATGGTAATGGGTAAGATTCGGCCAAACATGGGTATTTGTAAATTTTGTGTATTTTGTGTTTTGTGCAATAGGGACTAAATTGTAAAAATTATAAATGTCAAGGGTAAAATGGTATTTTGCTTATTTATGTGTTTTTGGACGAAATTGAATGAAAATATGTTTGAATGAGCTTAATTTGAATATGTTTAGATCAAGAACCAAAGAAATCGGATTTGGATCGAGGAAAAAATGAAAGTTGTCGACTAGTAGCCCGATTCCGTTTTGTATCGTCCGAGGTAAGTTTACAAGTAAATAGATGTGTTTATTGATAATTTAATGTTATACTTACATGCTGTTATGAAATGTTAAGATTAAATTATACTATGGCTGTGTTTGAATATGGTTACTACACTTCCGATTTGATTCGACCGAGATTCGACGTCCGAAAGCCCCGTATGAACCTTAGGAATAGCTAGGATTGTAACACCCTCTAACCCCAAACCGTAGCCAAAACAGGGTTATAGAGCATTACCGAACCTATCGGACAATTTACATAAAATACCTATGTTCAACCAATCTAAACACATTTAAATATGCTCAAAACTTGCTAAATTTACACATTTTATATATTATCCAATACTCAATTCTAATTACTCATCAAATGTTATCAAATAAATCAAATTCTTACTAAATTAGTCAAGTCCTATTATATACCATTACCAAAATCCAAATCTACTTATTTCACTTTTACATTCACCATTCAAAATGACACACATAAGACACCCTAGGTACATGCCATTATCAATAATTAACACGCTTTACCTCGTTGAATTCGGGATCGGCCTGGGATGCTGATTCGACATTCTCACTTTAACTTAACCTGCGCACGGAAATAAACCGTATGCTGAGTATGGGTATACTTAGTGGTATTTCTATAATCCGAACACTTAATAAAATAAAAATATAACAAACACTTAAAATAATATAACAATCATAACTATTCAATTATTTAATTCATAGATAAATTTATTGTAACTTATTTCATTCTTTTAACTTATTAACCTATATAGCTTTCCACGATTTATTCACAAGTCATTAAACAATTATAATATTCACTTTTATCCAATCCAGAATCATACTTTAGTTCATTGTTTAATATCAAAAAACTTTATTCAACTATTTGCTTTTCAATCAGTGTTCTGTACATATCCATTTCAATAACAGTTATTACCATTCATATCAAATCAACTTGCTATCCCAGATAGCTTTCACTGTATAATACGATTCGTGTGTTTGAGTCCACATTTCAATTCTTCATTCAGTATAAATCTGATCACTGTTATATTTAATAACCCCTATTAAAATGACTTGGACTCAGACGGATACACAGATCCAACCAAACACACCAGAATGGCACCCAATGCCTCATCAAATAGTTCGAAGCAATATAGTGACACCCAGTGTCTCATCGGCCTAGCTGAAGTAAAGTGGTACCTAGTACCTCATCGAATCTATCCAAAGAAATATAATGACACCCAGTGTCTCATCGACTCGAGGTCAAAGTATTCCTGCACTCTTCTATCCTATGGCATGCCAACTATATCTGACCTAGCCTAATACTTTTAATAGGGTTTCCAATTCACTTTCTAGTTTCCAATCATTATACACTTTAACAATCACATTTATTCCCAATTCAATATAACTCAATTCACTTTTCAATAACAAATATTCAATTTCACAATAGTCACTTACTCATATTAATTTCATCACATACTAAATCAATTCATTTCAATTATAAAAAAAAACAATACAAATAATTCACATCTTAATTATTTATCATAACATTTACCCAAAATTCAATTATCATAATTGTACAATATCACATTCACACAAATATATATATAATTCAATTCAATATTAATTCAATAAATTCATAACATACCAAATCAACCCTCTTCCATTATCAAACACAATAATTCTCACTTCAACATTCACTAAAGGCATTGAATAAAATATAACAATTAATAACTAGGTTCGGGTTATAGAAATACAAACTGTAATTTTCGAGTTAGCTCCCATCGACTTTGCCTTTTTCCTTGCTTAACTGAGATTTCCGAAACAATGCTAGCAATTAAACTTTCAAACCTTGAAATCTCAATTTTCCCTTTTCTTCCTTTCTTTCTTTTCTTTCCTTCCTTTCTCTGTTTCGTTTCATGCTATTTTGTTTTTCTATTCTTTTTGTTCCTTTTATTTTCTTTATATATATATATATAATATAATAACTTATTAAATATCTATTTAATAATCAATATATTTATTTACACATGTAACATATCATCATCATACATTTGTCATGTTTTAATTTATTTATTACATAAAAATCTTATAATATAATTATTTAATTAATAAATATTTTTTTATAATTAATAAATATCTACTAATAATTAAATACATATAACAAATATATGTATTTTTATTTATACACTTGTATCAAATCATATCCACACATTTGTCTTTATTTAATTTATTCATCGTATAATATCAATTTAATAATAATAAATACATTAATATTTACTTAAATAATAAGCAAATACATACATGTATTACAAATGTATGTATAATATTTATTACACTTGTACCAAATCATTTTTATACACTTGTCTTTCTTTTATTTCTTTTATTTATTTCATATAAAATTCTATTTAAATAGAAAGCAATTAAATAAAATATAGTACAATTGTACAAATATATGTATTACACTTGTATATTTTATTTACCATACATTTATCTTTATTTAATTTATTTATCATCTAAATATCTTATAATATAATTATAATAAATTAATTTAATATCATATATTACTAATAAATATTTATATATATTATAATTAAAATCTAAGTAAAAATTTTAGAATTTTACTTTATATGCCGCCTCACTTATGCTAAATGGCTAATTCTCATTTTGGTCCTTTTATTTTCTTTTAATCTATAATTAAACTTTCACACTTTATTCAATTTAATCCTTTTATCAAATTATCCTTAATTAAGCTAAATTCACTTAATTAAACTCTAATTAACCACTCTATTAACTTTGTAAATATTTTTGATAAATATTTACGGATCCATTTTTTAGCAACGGAGACCCGAAAATACACTTTTTCGATAACCGTAAAATTTGGGTCATTACAAGGATACATATGTCATGACATAGGATTCCGATATATGTGTGCAAATAAGTCCATGGCATGAATTTGTGATTTCGATATGTGTTTATGAGTAAGACCCTGTCTGGGACAGTGGCATCGATATGTGGCTACATGTAAGACCACGTCTGGAACTTTGGCATAGTACGATTTATGTTATTATCTGAGTGTCCTATCCAATTCCGAATGGTTCATCGGGCAAAGGTAAAACGTGATCGGATGTGTTATATGAGCAAAAAGGGACAGGAATGATTTAGTTTATTAGTTATCAATAATAAGGTAAGCATGTGACTTTGTGGATAATATGTGTTATGTATGAAGTAAAGAATAAACTTCCATGGTTTAAATATGTGTATTTGGATTTGAATAAATGGTGTAAATATTATGGAAATGATTCTTGGAATTGCATTTATATGTACTCATGTATATTCGGCCATGAAAGTAGTTTATGTACATGATGTTGTAACTGGAATTTTTTTGAACTTATATAAATGTATGTACTTGTAAATTTTATTGCATAATGGCAATTTAATTTAGAAAGCCGATTGTTACTTGGTAATAAGATTATGGGAGTATTCGGCTAAGGTTGTATTGTGCATGAGATTGTAGTATTTTATCTCAATTGTAGGTTTAAAGTTATGCATTGATAATGATAATATAATCCGGCAAGTTTAAATAAATTTGAATATAATATTAAGTTGTTTATTTGCTTATGACTTACTAAGCTGTGGTAGCTTACTCTGTGTATTATGTTATTCTGTTTTTTAGATTTTGAAGTCAAGCTACAAGCTTGAGGACTGTCAGCCAAGCTCATCACATTATCGACTATTTTGATATCTTTATAAGTTAACCACAAATTATGACATGTATATGCTAAAGCGGAAATGCTGAATACTTGGTTGTGTATAAGCCATGCAAAAATGGCTAAGCTATTATCTTCAAAAATTTAATTGTGTTTTGATTATCGTCCACTTTGTTTTTTTTTAGTTATACGTTATCTATGCATGCTTGTTGTGTTAGGTATTGCGTGTGCTAGAAAATGATTGATATTATGTTCCTATTCGGTTTTACCTATTAGATTAAATGTTCACTAAGTTTGGTTGATGACAGATAGCATATATATACTTTGTGGACATTTGTGGTGTTTAAATGGTATGTATTTTATGTTAAATAAAGACTTTGCTTCAGGTAAGATACATATAATTTATGTACTTCACTTTTAGGTTCGGCCTTGATTTATTGTACGGGAATATATATATATATATATAAAAGATTGCTATTTAGATAAATCAATATGTTTGCTTGCTCATAATGAGTATTGATGATGTTGCCCAAATCAACCTTGATAGTAGGTGGTTAAAAGTTTAAGATAGTCGGTTAATATTAATGAATATATGTGGTGGAGTATTCGGCCATGACATTTGGATGAGCTCTCATATGTCCTGTTATATATATATAGATGATTATATTATGGTTGGTTTACATATGTGCATGATTATATTGAATTATTGATTTTTTTTTTGTAAAGTTACAAAAATATGCAAATGAGTTGTGATAGCCAAATAGCTATAGAATGGAATGGATTGTTATACGTTCCCAAATGTTTATCTTTCGTTGTGATATTATGCATAATATGCAAAGTTGATATAAACTTAGGTATAAAAGCCGCATTAATGACCTATAATGGATGTATTAAGTGGTTGAATAAAATTTAAGTAATTTGGTTGTATAAGTGCATTTTATCTTAATACATTTTATTATAAATGTCCAAAATGATTCAAATCTTGATGGGAATAAATCATGTGTAAAGTTTTTATATTATTATATGAAATGTCTCTGATATATTAATGAAATTGATAAAAGCATATATGTTAATGAATATTTGTATAAACAATAGTATGTTTGGCAGTGCCTCATAACCCTAGTCCGGTGACGGATACGAGTTAGGGGTGTTACATTTATTGCATAAAATAGAAATCAAAATACAGAATCCATCCTAGGGTTCATCTCTCTATGTATTTAGAAAATTAGTTCGTAATCGTAAATAAAAACATCCCAAAGGTAGTATCACCATAAAAGATAAGAAAATCGATAATAAACTTCAAAGAAATCAACAGGAGATCTTCAATCTTGATGGAAATCTGCTTTAGAGTCAGCTTCAATGGTGTTTTTTGAGTTGTTTTCTTGAGTATTCTTTGATGGCTTACACTCATCTTCTTACCTTTTTCATATATAGGTCTTAGAATGCCCGAAAAATTTAAAATTTGAGTGTTTCCACATGTTTAGAGTACAAGTTGCAATTTTTACACAACCTGGCACATGGCCGTGTTGCAGCCCATGTAGTTCACATGTCTGTGTGTCCAGTCCATGTGTAATGACCCAGCCTATGCGGCTCTTGAAACTTGTTCTGAGTTTTTGATTTTCGCTTGTTTTCACTCTCAAATGCTCTCCTAAGTTTAGAAACATGAATTTAAAGGATTAGGAGCATAAAATTCACTATTTTAAATCGAATAATCATCCAAAAACACATTAAAAATGAGATTAAAACATGTTACTTTTGGCATTTATCAAATATCCCCACACTTAAGCGTTTGCTTGTCCTCAAGCAAAATCTTCAACCCACAATTAAATTATCTTTTCTTAATTTGTCATTTTCATCAATAATGTTTCAAGATAATTCAAAAACAATCATGCATTGGAAATTCAACCAAAAGGACACTAAAGATTCAAGCAATCCTAGCCTAAATTTTTAAAGCACAAAAACATAGATGTCTCCCTTTATCTAGATAATTACCTTAAATTCAAAATCCACAACAATTGACATCCTCACCAAGATTCAGTGAAGCACTCAAAGTGTTTAAGGTTCATGAAATATGTACTCAACAGTCAAACAAGAAATTTCATTACCATATGCTTGCTTGAAAATCAAGTATCCACCACTATAAAATGAGATGACACACCAATTAAGAGATCTTTGTACGATTGTAATGGGGCTTAGGTTAAGGGTATGGAAGAAGTTAGAAAAGTTGGTTATAATCAAGATCAAATTGATAAGTTACCAAACTAGATAAACACTCAGTTGTTGAATTAACATAATGACTAATCAAGAATAGAATCAAGCTTTTCAAGAAAATATGCTACTAATGATTCAAGCTCAACCAGATATATATTTTTTATTTTTCATTTTTTTTATTTTTTTAGAGAAAGAATTAAATTCAATAATTCAAAAAAAAAATTGAAACATAGTTAGGCAACTAACCAAATTAAATCTTGACAAAAGGGAAGTTAATAACAAGGATAATTTTACAATATACATATGGGTTATGAGTTAATAAAAACGGGTTAGGAAAAAAATGTGTCAGGATCAAAGGGGTTCACTAAGGGTTAATTCAATAGGTGAGCTTTTTATAGGTTAAGTGGGTTAAATCCTAAGTGCCTCTATCATCTTAGTAGATCAAATCAATAATGTGGTATCGACATATATAATTGAAGCAAGTTCTAGAATTACAAATCAAGTTGACATATTCACAACAAAAAAATAAAATGAGCACGAAAAATATATGCTATATAGGCCCAAAAGCTCACAAAAAATTATGATTTTGATGTCAAACTTGCAAATTTAAAATTTCAAAATAAATTTTCAGTTTAGGGAGACAACCTAAAATTATAATTTCTGAAAAACAACTTATCATGCTTGACTCTATTCTGTCTTAAAGTATAAATCACACAATGCACAAAAATCCACAAATTATTCCAAAACTGAATAAATAAAAACTCCAAATTAAAAGAAATTACTTCAATGTTAGGTTTGGGAAAATTACTTAAACACAAATAATAATTCAGGGGCTATATCGCATAAGCATATAAAATCCTCCCCACACTTAAGATGTACATTTCCCGCAATGTACAAACAATTAAAGCCACAAAATAAGTACAATATCATGAGGAGGAAGAGAACTGAAACTGCCTTGAATTTTGATGAATTCGTTGGAATATTGAAAATCGAAATCGTCGGTAATTTTAAATGAAATGCATGTTTCCGAGCAAACTAATAAGAAAATAGACAAAAATGAATAAGAAGATAAAGAGATAAAAAAAATCAGTAGACAAAACAATAAAAATATGGTGCATAAAAAAAACAAAACAAGAATAAGAACAAAAGCAAAAGCAAAAGCAAAATAAAACAAAAAAAATATAAAATATAAAACTAAAAGAAATCATTTGGGGTAGGAAGGAAACAAAAGAGGAAAAAAACAAAAGGAAAAAGAAAACTAGCTTTAAAAGGAAAAAAAAAGTACATGGCCATGTGCCGTGTGGAATCACCCAGACTATGTGTGATCCAAAAATAGAGAAAAATAAGCCTAGTAACCACACGACCTAGGACACGCCCGTGCGTCCAAGCCATGTGCTATGCTTCTTTGCTTCTCCCATGCCTGTGTGCGAGTCCGTGTGAGCCACACGGTCTACCACATGCCCTTTGCGTCCAAGCCGTGTGTTTCACATGCCCATGTGCCCAGGCCATGTAACTCCCAATGCCCATGTAGATCAAATTAAAATTGAAAAAAAATTAGCTTCAGCTTGTACACGGCTTGAGACACGCCACCGTGTAGATCACCCCAAACCATGTAGACCACTTTTTTTTTCAATTTTTTTGAATTTTTTTTCAAAAGTTGTTTTTTAAATTTTTTTTCAAATTTTTTTAAGGTAACAAAAATTAATATAATTTTTTTCCAGATTTTTTTGAATTCTTTTTCATTTCTTTAAAAATAAGATGAAAGTAAAATAAATAAATGAAAAATATAAACACTCGAGTTGCCTCCCGAGAAGCGCTTATTTAAAGTCTAACTCGACTTCCCTTTTTAAGCTCACGAGTAAGGAAGATCTTGGAGTCGAAGCTTCTCTCTCTTGATATCAGTTTTACCACCAAAATAAGATTTGAGAGGAGTACTATTTACCTTAAACATGCTAAATTTAGAATGTGTTACCTCAATTGTACCGTTTGGAAAAACGGTTTTTTATCACAAATAGGTTAGGCCCTCTTGACTTAAAATTTGAAGGAAAAAATTGTGGGTTCTATTTGTATAACAGTACTTTGTCCCCAACTTTGTATTGGTTCATCATCTTTACATGCACATCATGACGCTGCTTTGTTACTTCCTTTTTCTTTCTCGGTTTCTCATCAACCTTTATTCACCATTCATCTAGTTCGTCGAGCTATACCATTCACTCTTCACTTGTCCCTTGAGTTCTATCACTTTGAATAAAATATTACTCCAACACATTTTCATGAGGGATTTCCTACAAAGTATGTTGAGCCACATGATTACTAACATTAATAGAACAATTATTATCATCTCGTTCATTAGGGACTTTTGCTAAATCACATGCTTGAATAGTATCCTTTTGATCACCTACACGAAGCACAAGTTCACAAGTACGCACATCAAAAACAGTTCTAGTAGTGGCTAAAAAGGGTTGACCTAAGATCATAGGTACCTCAATATCCTCATCCATGTCCAATACAACAAAATCAATAGGTAATATAAATTTATCAACTTTCACAAGTACATCCTCAGTAATACCCCTAGGATATCTAATTGATCTATCCGCTAACTGAATACTCATCTTAGTGGGTTTGGGTTCCCCAAGTCCATGTTGTTTGAACATTTTATAAAGCATGATATTTATACTAGCCCCCAAATCAGTCAAAGCTTTTTTAACATTTAAACTACCAATGAGACAAGGAATAGTAAAACTCTCTGAATCTTTAAGTTTGTTGGGTATTTTGTTTTGGAGAATGGCCAAGCAAATGGCATTGAGCTTCATAGTCGACAAGTCATTTAACTTCATTTTATTTTTTAATAGGCCATTTAAAAATTTTACATTTTTGGCATCTGTGAAAGGGCTTCAACAAATGGTAAGTTAATGTGCAATTTTTTTATGAGTTTAAGAAATTTACCATATTGTTCTTTTATGTGGTCTCTCTTTAATGCTACTGGATATGGAACTCGTGGTTTGTAGTCTTTGATTACCAGCTTATGCTCTTTCTTACTTTCTTTAACCTCATCAATTTTTACAACAACTTCTATCTTCGACTTCTGTTCAGGCTCAACTAACCTTTCCACGCTTTGAACAGTGATTTCGTGGACTTGCTCCTTTAGGTTAATTTTAGTGTTGCTAGGTAAGCTACCTTGTGGTCTTTTCGAAACAAGTTTGGTGAGCTATCAAATTTTATTTTCAAGCCCATAAATTGAAGCTTGCTGATTTCTCAATGCTATTTTAGTGTTTTGAAATTGAGTTTCTGACACCGAAATAAATTTAGCCAACATCTTTTCAAGGTTCGATTTCTTCTCTTGCTGATAAGGTTGCTGAAAAACCAAAGGGGGTTGTGACATTTGATTTCCTTGACCACCCCAAGAGACATTTGTATGGTTCCTCCAACTTGCATTACAATTATTGCTATAAGGGTTATTTTGAGGTTTAGAAGTGTTACCCATAAAGTTGACTTGCTCATGCTCCATGCTAGAACTGAAGGGTAAACATTCTGAATTAATCATCCCCACTGCATTCGCAACACATTGTATCACCAGATTCACCTATTTAGAAAAATTCAAACCATCAATTTTCTTACCAAGAGCTTCAACCTAATTTGCCAACATAGAAACTACATAAATGTAAAAAACTTCGGTTGCTTTGACAGGTTTTACTCTTATAACTTGCCACTGATAATTATTCAGTGCCATCTCCTCAATAAACTCTTAGGCTATTTCAGGTGTTTTGTTATTCAATGTTTCATCAGCTGCTGCATCAATCATCTATCTAGTTGAAGGGTTCAAACCATTATAAAAAGTTTAAACTTGGAGCCACAAAGGTAATGCATGATGAAGACACCTTCTCAACAAATCTTTAAATCCTTCCCGTGTTTTATAAAGTGTCTCAACATCGAACTGAACAAAAGAAGAGATGTCATTCCTCAACTTAGCTATTTTAGCTGGTGGAAATTATTTTAACAAACATTTCCCAGCTATTTGAGCCCGAGTAGTGATAGAACCACATTGTAATGAATTTAACCACTGTTTTGCCTTGCTCCTCAATGAGAATGAGAACAACCATAAGTGTATGACATCATCAGTAATGCAGTTGATATTAAAAGTATCATAAATTTCTATAAAGTTAGCCAAATGAGTATTCGAATCTTCATCTTGCAAACCATCAAACTGAACATATTTTGCACCATCTGAATTGTGTCCGACTTGATCTCAAAATTATTTGTATTAACAGTCGGTCTAACAATGCTCGATTCAGCCTAAATTAGAGTGAGCTTAGCTTAATACTACATAGTTCGAGAGGTAGGATGTGAAGGAGGTTACTAATTATTTTCATTATCACCCATCTTCATAGTAATATCCTTTTCCTCTTGATTGCTTACTATATTCTGTTGACTTTGCCTTGCTTCTCTAATCTCTCTATGATTTCTATGAGTAGTCTTTTCAATCTCACAGTCAAAAAGTAATGAATTGAACGAGTTTCCTTTAGTTATAAACCAAAAGAACCTGCTAGAAGCAAACAAATGAAAAATTAGAATATAAATATTAAATTAAAAACAAAAATATTAAAATAAAAATAAAAGATTGCTAAATTAATAGAAATAAAGTTTTCCTAATAACTCAGTCCCCGGCAATGGCGCCAAAAACTTGATTGCAGTTGTAAACCAACTAAAAATCTAACTAAGGCAAATGTACTTATCAATTAATAGTATAGCTATGATGAGCAATGATATCATTCCCATGAGGACTAAAAGTACTATTAATTACCATCTTTATATGATTTAATTGAAAAATTAGAAAGATTGATTAAAAATAAAATAAAATAAATTAATTAACTAAATAACATGACAAAGAATGAATCAGGAAAACAAACGTTAAACAACCAAGAAGGGAAGTAATACCCAGGAAAGAATTCACCTAGATTTATCTGTCATGATCAATATGAATTAAACAATTTCTTCACTCAATATCTTGATCCATAGAAATCCCTAAATTATGCTAATATCTCTTTTGAGAGTAAAAGCAACTGACTCTAGGTTGATTAATTGAAATTTCTTTCTAATGTAAACCTCTATTTTCTCATTAACTCGATTTATGGGTCCCCCTATTAGATTTAACTCTAATCTCGTAGATTTATGTCATCCTACTTTTAGGATTGCATGTAACTCCACTCAATTATGCTAGATCTACTCTTAAACAGGATATGTTCCTCCTTTGATTTGAGCACATCAAGCATTGATTAATTAAATGATTGAATTTGTGTTTGCTTAGTTAATTAAATTTATGGATGATGAGATATTTAGAGATGACCTAAGGCATTTTTTGGAGCATATCTAGAGCCAAAAAGCTATCTTATTTATATTTCACCTTTAGTACCAATTTTTGAGCCTGTTGACACTTCTTGATGAACCTCATTAGAAACCCCAAGCCTAACAATGATAACCTTTTTCTTTTGTCTTACATTGCACGATTATAGACATCTGAACATACATATTGAGGGTTAAGTAGATACATTAAGACAAGGTTTGTAAAAACAGAGAGACATAGGGAGGTTAGTGTGATGTGGGAACTATAGGTTAGCCTAAAAGTGTAAAAAAGAAGAAGAGAAGTCCACAAAATAAAAATAATACAAGTAGGAAAATTACTTGAAAAATAAAAAGTATTCTTGAGTGAAATGAGCTGAAAAAGTAAGTGACAAAGTCAGAAAAGGAGAAAAAATATTGTTCGTTAATGCATAAAAACTTGTAGGCTAGCCGTAGTTACTAATTTGTACTATGATTTCCTATGGAGAGACAAGGAACGTAAGAGCACGAGAAATAAGGCGGTGAGTACGTAAGGGTCACTAAGGGGGAAGAATATGGATCAATATGATGTGCCAAACTATTTTTGTGTTTGTAACTTTTGGATGCTTACTGTTTTTGAATTCCATAGCTGTCCTTCGCCTAAGAACGCTATAAGCCAAAAAGCCTTATGTGACCTAATTATCTTTATACATGAATGAACATCATACTAAACATTCACATAAATGATTATTTGTATTCTGCTCAGATAATCAAAGTACTTGTATGATTTGTTAATGGATCCCTATAGGTGAGACCCTTAATACTTGTATATTTTGCAACATACTGAACTGAGATGTTTGTGGTCAAAAGTGGTAAGTTAACTACTCATCATGTTGAAATTGTTAGTAAGCATGAAATGCCTAAGTCATATGCTCTGTAATCAATACTTGTATCATACTAGCTCAAGGGTTGTCATTTTTATTTTTCATCTTTGTTTATGTTGCTTGAGGACAAACAATGACTTAAGTGTGGGGGAGTTTGATCTATTTTAATTCAGTGTAGCTGGAATGACGGAAATGTGCAAGTGTACACATTCCCAACAAGTAATAAAGTGACAAGTAAATGTCGAGTTATCGTACCCACAGGGACTGTGAAAAGAATTATTTATGAATGTAATTAAAACCACTTTGGTGAATAAAAATATTTTGATTTGAGGAAGTGATTAAAAACTAGGATTTTAACTAAGTAAAATAAATAAAAATAAATAAAACTTCCAATGCTTGATTTCAAAAGATGATTTTAATCAAGATTACATAATTGTGCTAGATTATGCACATTTCTTAACTTAGAATTAATGTTTATGTTGTTACGAATAAATTCACGGCAACTTGGTAATTTGCTAATTTATGAACATACCTAACTACCAAAATCCATTTATCTCTTGACAATATCTCTATGCACATGTGCTAATAAGCAATTCAACTGATTAAATAAATTTTAATAAGAAAATATGCTAATGCACATACATGCTTATGAAATTAAAATAACTCTCTATACCAATTCAAACAATTAATTCAACCTCATAAGCACATAAAAGATTACGCGAGGTAACAATGTATTTTTACCTTGAAACAATTTATTCACAATAATCTTGCAAGTTATGCAAGGCTAATGTATCATTAGATACCATTGCTAATTTAACCCTCAGCTACCTTAGATGATTAAACATGCACTGATTAAATATCGTGTCAATTAATTAAAATATTCAATCCATTTAAATAATTAATTCATTAGTTACCCTACAATTGTAATGCAAGAATAACTTAGTCATGGTTTTACGTAATCAAACATCTTATCGAGGCATATAACAACACAAACACAATTTTAATAACTCAAGTAGACAAAATGCAATCAACCTAACATGAATTAAATTTAAGCTATATTAATTAAATTAAACATATCAACATCACGAATATTCATAGACATGTTCATAACAACAACAATAAAATTAAAATGATAAGGAACAAGAATCAAATCTAGTGTTTCTCCGAGGCTTGACTAGTTTGCTTCACTCCTTTTTCTCTGCTTTTTCTTATTGAACTGAGCCGTACACAAACACTTGAATGCTGCTCCAAATGGTGGTTGAATGAATCATTTTCAAGAGGTGAAATCAGCAAGGGAATGAGGAAGAAAATGAAGAACAATGAAGAGAGAAAAGTGAGAGAGAAGTGAAGAATGAATAGTTTTGAGATGTGTTTGAAGTAAGCAACCAAGGATGGTATTTATAGGTTGATAAGGCTACTAAAAATATCCAAAATAAGCATCCAAAGACTCCCCCCATGGCTGGCCACACATGTGGCATGTTTGAAAATTTCAAGCGTGCTATTTTTAGGTAGGGGCAAATCTTGAAAGGCATAAATAGTGGAGGGGTCTGAATGCAAATTGAAGGAATATCAAGGGCTATCTTGAAAGTCAAATAATCAGCCAAACAAGCTGATTAGGTCAGCAAGTGGGATCAGTTTTCTCAGTTCAGCTCAATTGGGCCCCTTTTCATAATTAATTAATAATAATTTATTTAACCCAAATTAAATTGGATTAAAATTAAAATTAATTATATTATGAATTAATACACATAATTTAGATCGTCTTAGGCTGAAAATTTAGTTCTCCTTGATGCTTCAAAATTGCTTCTCGGTTTTGCGCTTCTAGCAGTGTCTGCCGAGCCATTTTTCGCCCTTTGTGCAAATCTGTCGAAAATAATCAAAATTTGATATAAAATTAATTAAATTTAAACATGTTCATAATTTGAGTGCAACTTAATTATTTTATAGTTATTATATATTTTTCGACAATAATTCTACCGAAACTACATGAATTTGAGTTTAAAAAGGGAATGAAAAGTGTGTATATTTTCGTGTTTCCAGTAGCAGATTAAACTAATTTTCACATTTAAGGAGTTTGATTACAAAATTTTTTGTTATGTTTTAATTGAGTTTCTTTATTTTTACTTATATTAAATAAAATGTGCAAATCACGTCTCTTATTGACCTTAAGGGCCGAATGAGGCCTAAGGGAGAGCTAACGTACTTCGTGAGTGTGTAGGAGACCATTAGAAGGTAATTTGGGCCAATACTGGAAGCTATGTCGTAACATGGGAGATCTGATGCCGCAACATAAAGAGCATAATGAAGAAACTAAAAAACTACCTTCAATGTCATGACACAGGCTGAGGGTGTCGCAACATATCCTTGAAGATAGCTACAGAGGAGTAGACTAGTTGCTATGTCGCGACGCAGGTCTTGGTGTGTCGCAACATTGACTCTGTTATGAGAACAACACGAAGTAGGGGTGTTTTGGTCTGTATAATCAAACTTAAAGCTTGGGGATGTTAGCAAACCTAGAGTTAAGGACGATGGCCACCTGAAGGCTATAAATAGGCTCATTTGACACACATTATAGACATCATTCGATTAACTGAGATTCTCTCTTTAGATTTATTTTCTTTTTCTTAGTTTTTCAGAGTTTCATTTATTTTGTTCTTTATTTTCTTTCAAGAGATCTGAGTTGTAAAGGAGATCAACTCTTTTGGATTCACATTCATTACCAATATCAACCAAGCCTTTCTTAAACTCTGTGTTATTCATTCATTATGATTAATTGTTTCGTCTACTTTATGTTGTTTATGAAAGCCTAGAGGAACTAATCTTTCTATGGGGGATTGCGAGTGGAAGGATAATGTTTTAACTATTTTGTAGGGTTATTCAATGGATCAATTGTTTAAGAAATGAAGAATGTGAAACAAATGTAACACCCCTAACTCGAATTCTTAGCCAAAATAGGGTTACGAGGCATTACTGATCAATCAGAACATAATTCATACATATACACATTGATAATCAAAATACATTCAAATCATTCACATTGTCCCTTATAAGGCTCTACGAGAACTTAAAACATGCTTTAGAGTGGTTTGGGACTAAACCGATCGTATATAAAAATTGAAGAACACTTAGAAAAATTTCATGAAATCATAGGTCACACACCCATGTGAACAGGCCGTGTGCCTCACACAGCTACCAGACACGCCCATGTCATAGGCCTTGTGAAAACATGCATTCATACTGATTTGCACCACATGGCCAAGGACACGCCCATGTGCCAGGCCGTGTGAAATCTAAGGGGGTTACTGACTTAGGTCACACGGTCGACCACACGCCCATGTGCCATGTGACAGCCCTAATTTGACCCTAGTCGGAAAGCGGTTTCGGGACCGCTAAACCGAATCACCGAAGTATTTGAATATGATATTTATTGTCTAAAATGTGTGAATATGAATGTGTGGAAGTTTTAAGCTTCTATATAGTCGATTTCATGTGAATTCAGCTAATAGGACTTATGTATGACACTTTTAAAATGTGATAGTTTAATCTATAAGGATCAATTAATACATGTTATAAGAATGAAGGGTTTGCATGTCAAATATCCATTTATTATGAGTAGTGGCCGGCCATGGATGGGTCATAGATGATAATATGAATTTTCTATTAGCATCATGGGTTTAGAAAATAAAATAGTGAATTAAGAATGATAAAACATGAGGTGCGTGGGAGGAGAAACCAAAGTTGTCTCCCCCTTACTCCCCATTGCCGTGACTAGAGAAAGAGGAGGAAAAACAAAGTTCTTTCTTTGTTGTTCAACTTGGCCGAATAGAAGAAACAAAGGAGGGGAAGAATTTCGGTCACTTGAATCCTTAGGAAGGTTAGTATATTGTGTTGAAATTGTGAAATAATTACTTGTTTTAGGTAAATTATCATGGTTCTTGCTTAGCCCATGCAAAAATTTCCACTATGGATGGGTGAATAGAGCCTTCGGCTATGGTTATAAGGGAAGGAATTTTGATTGTTTTACTTGAATCTTGATGATGAATGTATTGAGGAAAGAACTTGGTCTTTCTAAAATATGAATGGTTAAAGCTCATACTAGTAATAGCCGAATTAAAGAATGCTTGATGTCAAGAGTAAATGTTGTTCATGTTATTTGGATGAGAAAGGGTAGTTAGGTGAAGTAGAGTCTAGCAAATGAGCACATATGTGCACTAGTTGCTAAATGAAGAAAAATCGGCTAACAAGGGTGTACTAAGGCCGAATATGATTTTGAACATTATTGAGTAATGTATGTGTTTTGAATTGATGGAATGGGGAGGATGCTTTAATTGTGTCATGAACAATTATATGTTAAATTAAGGTTTGCTAAGCTAGCTATTAAGGTGAAGTGCAAATGTTAGTATGTGATTACTAGTGTATATATGGTATTAGCCGAGTTTTGAACTTGAAACAAAATGGTATTTAGTCAATACAAGTAACCATATTTGTAGAATGTATTAAGTATATAATTGGCCTCAACATAGACATGCATATTCGGCCACATGAGATAGATTGGTGTTGCATGTATTCGGTTAGAGGCAAGCATATTGATGCTTTTATCTTGGCTTAGATAATCGGCTAAAAGAGAGTGTGGGCTAATATGTTGAGTTTGATTCATGATTTCATATATATGTGACTCTAATGTCTAATGTATATATGGGCTAAGTACCTTGAGTTTCTCTTTTTGATGTTCAAGTGATTAAATCAATTTATTTGTTAAATTAAGCTCAAGAGCAAAGGGGAACTAAATCCGATAAAGGGAAGGAAAAAGTGATCGAATAGCCGTCGAAATCGTTCGACAACATCCGAGGTAAGTTTTTGAGTAATGGAACTTAGATTATGGTTCGATTAGATCATGTTATAAGCAAATCACAATCATGCTCTTGTATGTGGCTATTGAGCCGAAAATGGTAATGCTTGATAAGTGACTTGTGTTTGAATTCTAATTATGAAAATGAAATATAGATGTGTCATGATTTATGGATATGTGCATGAATATTTGGATGATAACCGGGCTAAGTCCCGAAGGCATTTGTGCTAGTGACTAATTCCGGGCTAAGTCCCGAAGGCATTTGTGCGAGTTACTATATCCGGGCTAAGTCCCGAAGGCATTTGTGCAAGTTACTATATCCGGGCTAAGTCCCAAAGGCATTTGTGCGAGTTACTATAACCGGGCTAAGTCCCGAAGGCATTTGAGCGAGTAGCTATGTCCGGCTAAATCCCGAAGGTACTTGGTTGGGGAATGAGAGATCTTGCTGTAATAATTTCAATTAATACGCTCGTAAAATCCCAATGATGAGGTATGTTTTGTATATGCATTGGAATAGTTGATTCCTTTTAAATATTATTCGCTCAGTCGATTAATAAGCTTCCGGCCTTTGGTTAAGTTGATCCCTTATGTATGAATATAAGGGTTGGAAATGTGAAATAGGAATGATTTTGAGAATATGTGTATATGAATTATCCGTTTAATCATATGAATGTTATACTTCAATTGTGCCTAATTTCATTGCTCAAAACTTACTAAGCATTAAATGCTTATTCCGTTCTATAAATCTCTGTTTTATAGATTTTGGTTCGTCAGCAATCGGACTCGGGAGTGTCAAAGTCGAAGTCGCCCACACTATCAAAGCCCTTTTGGTACACTTTTGGTTGAACTCTGAAAATGGCATGTATAGGACTACCCTTTTTGTTGTTGGTCATGTACCCTTTGGTTTTGTATAAATTTGGATAGCCATGCGAAAATGGCTTATATATACTTTGAGCATAGCATTATAATCATTTTGTATGTTGTTCATTGAGAGGTATGGAAATGTTTGGTAACGATTAGCCATTGGAATGGTTAATCATGATCATTTTGGTGCTTTGTATGACAAATTCTAGTTGATTCATGGAAAACCATGAAATAGGTAAAGTTTACCTTAAAAACAGATGCTGACAGCAGCAGTGGTGTGGATTTGAAAAATCACTAAAAATGGTAGGAATGGAATTAAATAGTGAATAAATTATGTAATCGAACCTTGATGAATCTATTTTCATATGAAAGTAACGAAACGATCATATGAGCCGTATTTTATGAGATGTTTAAGTTTTCGTGAAATAGGGCCAGGGAGATTTCTGGATCCCCTTTTCCGATTTTGGAAATTCACTATAAATTAACCAGAGATAATTAGAAGTCATGCCCTATATGTACAGATTCCTTTTTGAGTCTAGTTTCTTTAGAAACAAACGGAATAAGTATTGAAGCCCTGTACAAGGAGAGATCTAAGTCGTAATGCATGAAGGTCAGAGTAGTCGAACCCTGAAACAAGGGAGACTTTAACTAATAAACTATACTAATTGGCTCAACCAAAAATTCTAGAAAAAAATTTGTAGATGGAAATATGAGTCTAGTTTCAGGAAACATTTACGAAAATAGTTTTCGAGTTTTGGAACTCAGGATTTGATTTTTAAGGTGACAGTGACGCAGTTAGCCAGCTTATCTGGAAATTTTTAAAATGGACTGTGAAAATAAATGAATTAAGTCTGTTAGCACCTCGTGTCCGACTCCGGCAACGGTCTCGGGTACGGGGTGTTACATGCCAGCCCATGTGCCACACACGACTAGTAGACATGCTCGTGTGTCTAGGCCATGTCAAAACTATAGGGTATATTGACTTTAATTCGAAGGGTACTCGAGGGGACACACGGCCATGTAACATGACCATGTGTCGCACACGGCTGAGACACACGTCCATGTCTCTTCCCGTGTGCACAAAAATAGACCATTTGCAAAGCCAATTTGCCACCCTTTCTCATGCACACCTAGCCATTAAAATGGTAACATTTTATCACATATATGGGCAGCCAAAACATACCAAATCACATATAACTCATGCCATTTCATAATCAACCATTTCACTACTTAAATTCTCAAACACAATTGTGTCAAAACCATCAAACTTGCATAATTTCTAAATGCATTTCATTATCATCATATTAACACTAATTCCAAGCCACAAGACTTACCATTTCAATATCACATAATCAAGATATAACAGACCATTATTCCAACCTTGACACTCCCATTTACAACTAATTAAAATAACAACCATATAACTATACCAAATAAGCCAACATATAAGGCATTATATACATCACATAAATAACTTATCAAACACATAAATTAATCCAACTTAAATGGCCAAATTCATACCAACATTTACAAGCCAAATCTCATGGCTAGAATCAAGTTTTAAAACATACCACAATGACACTAGCCTATACATGCGATATACCAAAAATACAAAGCTCGAAAAATACCAACGAGATGATCAATAGTGCGATGACGAATTCCCGACAATCCTTGAATCCAATCTAGCTTCGATAATCTATAAAACATAGAAAGAACACACAAAGTAAGCTTTAAAAGCTTAGTAAGCCATATACAAATAATACCATCATGTGAACATTTGCATATCAATTCAAATATGTTAAGCATAGTTAATCACATATATGATCACAATTCTTTCTCATGGTACACATATTCAAATTTCACAATTGATTTCATCAATTACTTCTCTTTTCAATACTCTTATGAATCTTGAATGTACCTGAGTCACTTAGCTCATTTACATATTCTTTCTCGACTTTTTTTTCCTGTTGAACCATTAAGAATCAATAAGGATACTCAAAATTTACATAAGCTTGTACAATGCCATATCCCAGATATGCTCTTACATGTTATCACATATCGATGCCATTGTCCCAGACAGGGTCTTACACGAAACCGATTAACGATGTCAGTGTCTCAGACATGGTCTTACATGTAATCTCAATACAATTCCAATGTCCTAGACATGGTCTTACATGTAATCATATCTTAACAACCTAATGTTATGACATTCGTATCCTATATTATTCCTAAGGTTCGTACGAGACTTTCAGATGTCGTAACTTCGTAGATTCTTGCTCGTAATTACTCGTTCAAAATTCATAACAATTCAATTGTAAGTAAACACATATAATTCAATCTAAGGACATTTATTTACATATGAACTTACCTTGTAGTCGGAATAAATGGTCTGGATTGACTATTCGATAACTTTTGACTTTCCTCGATCTAAATTCGATTTCATTCTTTCAGGATCTATACATATTCAAAATTAATCTATTTAATCACCAATTCAAACAACTTCATCCACAAACACATAATTTAGCCAATTTTCACTTTGGCCATAAACTTTTACATTTCTTACAATTTAGTTCTTATTTCAAAAAATCACAAACTACACAATTTCTCTCTAATTTTATGCTAGCCAAATTTTCATAGTGTACATATTAGCCCATATTTATCATTTATTCACACATTTAACCCTAAATTTTTACATTTTCACAAATTAACCCCTTTTTATGCAATTTCACTAAAAATCACTTTACAAGACATGATAATCTATCAACAAATACTCATTTTCTATCATCAAACATTCAAGAACTCAAGCATTCATCAATGGAAACTTTCAAAATCATCAAAATTTTAAAAATTGAAGCATGGCCTAGCTAGAACACGAAGCAATGTTCACAAAAACATAGAAATTATCAAAAACCGAGCTCAAAACATACCTCAATCAAGCTTAACCATGGCCAAACCTTCAAAGCTCTCAAAATCCTTATTTTATTTTTTTTTCAAATGAAAATGGAAAAGATGAACACATTTTTAACTTTGGTTTTGTTTAATTATGATTTATTAAACCAATTACTAAAATAACCTTATTTAATAACAGTTAAAAACACATAATGGATGGCTATTCATGTTAATTTCCACTATCAATGGTCTAATATCAACATAAGGACCTTCCATGTAATAAGCCATAGCAAATAGACATCTTTATCAAAAAAAAATACAACTTTTTCATTTTACGCGATTTAGTCCTTTTTCTCAAATTGAGCTATTAAACGATAAAATTAGCTCACGACATTTTCACACATATATATTCACATGCTTTAAACACCAAAAATAATATTAAAATAATTTTATGATCTCAGATTTGTGATTTCAAAACCACTATTCCGATTTACCTAAAACTGAGCTATTATAATAATCTCTAGGTTTGAGAACCTTGGAAAGTCATCAAGGTGGAAATTAACCCAAAATTGGTATTGCCCGTTAGTGAACATCTTCACCCTAAACCAGTATGGACTATGAGGTCGAAATATAAGTAGTTCTTGCTAACTCATTATGTTAATGGAACATCGAAAGATCCTGCTAGGGTAGCGACTAGTTGATGGATGAAGAACCCTAGATGAAAGTTGATTGAGACTTTTGAAGCAAGCTAATCACCCATCTTTTGATTTGATTCACTTTATTTCTCTCTACCTCTTTCAATATTAATTCTTTTTTGTTATTTTATTTTATTAATTGAAAAACCCTAAAATATATATCTTATTTTACTATTGTATTATAACTTATTTAAAAGTATTAAATAGATCTTTAAGTGTTTAGGTTAAGATTGATATAGTACTCGCCTCCCTCAGGTATGATCCTTAGAGTACTCACTTCGTTGTAAAATCTATATTACAAATTGACCCGTATACTTGCAAACATCACCTCGTAATTCTCCATTTTATTGTAGTATTTACACTTCGGCCATTAGTACGTCCAGAGGTGGTCATAATTCAGCTAGAAGACTACCATCGTCAAACAAAATCAAACAAGAAAACATTGCTCTCAGATCAGTTATCCCTCTATGATGAAGAGCATCAACCAGAATTGGTATTACCAGGATGATACTCTATCGTTGTAATAGCCCGATTTTGGGCCTAGTTGGAATAGTGGTTTTGGAACCACTAACTTGAGGTCAGAGAAATTATTTTAATATAATTTTATGTGTTATAGCATGTTTATATGAGTACATGAAAATTTTAGTGAAATGATTTTAGCGATTGCATGCTTAATTGCAAAAAAGGACTAAATCGCATAAAGTGCGAAAGTTTTGTTCTACTAGCAATAGCTATGGAACATTACATTAGAGGTCTTTATTGAGTAAATAGACCACAAATTTGTTAATAGTTGATCACAGGGACAAAGAAATTGTAAGGTCAAAGTTAGGTGAAATTGGGTGACTAAATTGACTAGATTTATAATAAAATAAAAAGAAAATGTGACAACCCTAAATTGACCCTAGTCGGAAAGTGGTTTCGGGACCGCTAAACTGAGTCACCGAAGTAT
Source organism: Gossypium hirsutum (assembly GCF_007990345.1). Classification (NCBI taxonomy): domain Eukaryota; kingdom Viridiplantae; phylum Streptophyta; class Magnoliopsida; order Malvales; family Malvaceae; genus Gossypium; species Gossypium hirsutum. The sequence goes on from NC_053425.1 coordinate 96,250,052, forward strand.
TTTAATATGATATTTATTGTCTAAAATAAGTGAATATGAATGTGTGAAAGTTTTAAGCTTCGATTTAGTCGATTGCATGTGAATTTAGTTAATAGGACTTATGTATGACACTTTTAAAATGTGATAGGTTAATCTATAAGGATCTAATAATGCATGTTATAAAAATGATGGGCTTGCATGTCAAATTTCCATTTATAATAAGTAGTGGTCGGCCATGGTATGGGTCATTGATGATAATATGTATTTTTCTATTAGCATTACTAGTTTACAAAATAAAATAATGTATTAAGAATAATAAAACATGTGGTGAATGGGAGGAGAAACAAAAGTTGTTTCACCTTTGCTCCTCATTGCCGTAACTAGAAGAGAAAGAGCTTGGAGAAATTCGGCTATGGTGGTTCTCTAGGTTAAGGTATGTTCAATGTTGCTTTGGAGGTTCATACATCCTTTGGATGATTAGTCTAAATTCTAACTATTTTCATGCCGATTTGGGGTTGTATGGACAGTCCCATTTGTTGCATTATGCTGTCCAGTTTAGGGACCAATTAATTGAGTTATTACAGGATTAAAAAGAATGGATTTTTATTATGATGAGCTAATAAATTTTAGTACTATTAAGTGTGTTCTTGCGGGATATAATTTTTGCTGCCTTGTGCTGTCCAAAATAGGACATATTGAATGTGCTTGTGAGTGAGTTTTTCAATGGAAACTTTGTAAATTCTTATGTTTAAATTCCAATGTTTGCATGCAGGTAAGTTATGGTTATAGGGGTTGATAAATTGAGTTTAATAGCTAAAAAATTATGTTATTCTTACTAAGTTTCAGTTGTTAGTAGTGACGTAACAATTTGACAATTAAATGCATAAATGACTGCTGGAAACTGCAGCTTGAAAACAAATTGTTCCAGCATGTAAATGCTGATTTGAATGTGCTGTAATATGTGGAGGAATTGGTCTGCTGCATGTTTGAAATAAAAGAAAACAATAGTTGTTAAATATTAGTTTTTGTTGCTAATCGAATGGGTTTAATTCATTGTTCAAGGGGCTATAGATTGGTGTTAATTAAGCTATTCGGACATGGTCTATGAGTGTTTGCAAATCCGGTTTAAGTGCATAGGTGCTAAATACTTGTATTGGAAATTTTGATGTATAAGTAGCAAATTGATTCAAATGAATTGGTTCTAAAATGTATATGAATGCCGTATGATTGTGTTTGATTGGGAAGTAAATTGTTTGATTTAGCTCAAGAGCTTAGAGGATCAAAGTTGGATAAGGGAAAGGAAAAAGTAATTGAATAGCCGTTGAAGTCGTTCGACAACATCCGAGGTAAGTTTTCGAGTAATGGAACTTAGTTTATGATTTGATTAGGTCATGGCACATAAGCATAACAAATAAACGGTGATATAATGATTCTACTTGAATTATATATTGAGGTAATTAGTTTATACTTATGACGGGCAGCCGAATGCGTATAGAGATCATGTTATAAAGCAAATCAAAACCACGCTCTTTGTATGTGGCTATTGAGCCAAAAATGGTAATGGTTGATAAGTGCCTTGTGTATGAGTTCTAATAATGAAAACGAAATATAGATGTGTTATGATTTGTTGATATATGTGCATGATTATTCGGATGATAACCGGACTAAGATCCGAAGGCATTTGTGCGAGTTGCTATATCCGGGCTAAGTCCCAAAGGCATTTATGCTAGTGACTATATCCGGGCTAAGTCCCGAAGGCATTTGTGCTAGCGACCATATCTGGGCTAAGTCCCGAAGGCATTTATGCTAGTGACTATATCCGGGCTAAGACCCGAAGGCATTTGTGCGAGTTGCTATATCCGGCTAAATCTCGAAGATACTTGGGTTTGGAAAGTGAGCGATCTTGCTGTAAAAATTTCAATTAATACGCTCATAAAATCCAAACGATAAGGTATGTTCATATATGCAACGGAAAAGTCGATTCCTTTTAAATAGTATTCTCTCAATTGATCAACGAGCTCCCGGCCTCTAGCTAGGTTTGATTCCCTGTGTATGAATATAATGGTTGAAGCGTGAAGTAAGTATGATTTTGAAAACATGCATATATGCAATTATTCATTTAGTCATATGAACGCTATACTTTGGTCGTAAAATAATTTCATTACTCAAACTTACTAAGTATTAAATGCTTACTCTGTTTCTTTAATTCTCTGTTTTATAGATTTTGTTCGTCAGCTATCGGACTCGGGAGTGTCAAAGTCGAAGTCATCCACACTATCTAAGCCACTTTTTGGTACTCTTTTAGTTCAATTTTGAAAATGGCATGTATAGGGCTGACCCTTGTTGTTAATTAAGTACCCTTTGGTAATGTGTATTCGTATAGCCATGCAAAAATGGCTTATATATGTTTTGAGCATAGCATTATAATCATTTGGTATATTGTTCATTGAGTGGTATGGAAATGCTTGGTAACGATTAGCCATTGGAATGGTTAATCACTATCATTTTGGGTGCTATGTATGACAAATTCTAGTTGAGCCATGGAAAACCATGAAATAGGTAAAGTTTACCTTAAAAATAGATGCTGACAGCAGCAGTGTTGTGGATTTGAAAAATCACTAAAAATATTAGGAATGAAATTAAATAGTAAATAAATTATGTAATTTAACCTTGATGAATCTATTTTCATATAAAAGTAACGAAACGACCATATGAGCCGTATTTTATGAGATTTTTAAGTTTTCGTGAAATAGGCCCAGAGCAGTTTCTGGATCCCCTGTTCTGACTTTGGAAATTCACTATAAATTAACCAGAGATAATTAGAAGTCATTCTTTATATGTACAGATTCCTTTTTGAGTCTAGTTTCATTATAAACAAACGTCATAAGTATTTAAGCCCTGTACAGGGAGATATCTAAGTCGTAATGCATAAAGGTCAGAGTAGCCAAACCCTGAAATAGGGGAGAATTTAACTAATAAACTGTACTAATTGGCCTGACCAAAAATTCTAGAAAACAATTTGTAGATGGATATATGAGTCTAGTTTCAGAAAAAATTTACGGAATCAGTTTTCGAGCTTTGGAACTCGAGATATGATTTTTAAAGTGACTGTGATGCAGTTAACCAGCTTGTCTAGAAATTTTAAAATGAACTGTGTAAATAAATGAATTAAGTCTGTTAACACCTCGTGTTCGACTCCGGCAACGGTCCCGGGTACGGGGCGTCACAATTTTATTGGTATCAGAGCTACGGTTTAGTCGATTCTAGGACTACTGTAATACGTTCGGGTCTAGCTATACATGCCATTGTGTGTTTATTTGATAGTGTGGTGATTTCTGACAGTTAAAAATGTGTTTGTTTATAGTAATGGATCCCGATCCCAACCGAGCAGTAGCTGATGATTCTGAGAGTGTAGCGCCTGCTCCCGCACAAGGGACAGCGCCGGTGGACTCTCAACCTATTGCTAGTAATCAGAATGATGAAGCTAGACAGGCTTTTTATAGCGTGATGAATGATTGGTTCAACCAATACATTCGAACTAATACAGCTGTTCCACAACCCCCATTCCCGACCAATACAACCCCTGCACCTGCGATACCTCCGGTAACTGACCAGATAAGGTTAAATAAGCCTCCAGTTGACAGAATCCAAAAACACGGGGCTACTGAATTTAAGGCTACAGACAGCGATGATGCCGAGCAAGCTGAATTTTGGTTGGACAACACTATTCGGGTACTTGATGAACTATCTTGCACACCCGATGAATGCCTTAAGTGTACTATCTCCTTGCTACGAGATTCTGCCTATTATTGGTGGAATACGTTGATTTCTGTTGTGCCCAGAGAGCAAGTAACTTGGGAGTTTTTCCAAACCGAGTTTTGAAAAAAGTATATCAGCCAGAGATTCATTGATCAAAAACGGAAAGAATTTCTTGAACTTAAACAAGGTTCCATGTCGGTTACTGATTATGAACGAAAGTTTGTGAGGCTTACCCGGTACACTCGAGAATGCATTTCCTCAGAAGCCGTAATGTGCAAACGTTTCGAAGATGGACTGAACGAAGATATAAAACTGTGTGTTGGCATTTTAGAAATCAGAGAATTTGTGGTACTTGTCGAGCGAGCTTGCAAAGCCGAAGAGCTCAGTAAGGAGAAAAGAAAAGCTGATATGGGAGCAAAGGAGTTTCGTAAGAGATCTGCGGGAAAGCCCTTTCAACACTCATCGAAGAAATTTAGAGATGATTTAGGCCGATCTAAAAATACTTCGGGCTTTTCTAGACGAGATCGTGATCGACCCCCTATGAGTACACGAGTCACTTCGGTTGCCAGTGTTGGAAATGATCGTCGAGACAGAACAGAGTGCCAGTATTGTGGTAAATGGCATTCGGGAAGTTGTAGATTCCATGACCGCTCTTGTTATAAGTGCGGATCAGCTGACCACTTTATCAAGGATTGCCCAAGACTGTCTGAACAGAATGTAAATCAGAATGGGAAACCGGGTGCTACTACTGCTCGAGGTAGACCATCTAAAAATGCGGGGAATGCTAGTGGCAGTCAGAGAGGATCTAGAGATGTTACCACCAGATCTGAGGCTCGTGCTCCTGCTAGAGCCTATGCTATACGCGCACGCGAGGATGTTTCTTCGCCGGATGTTATTACCGGTACTTTCACTCTCTTTGATACTAATGTGATTTCATTGATTGACCCTGGTTCTACACATTCTTATATATGTGAGACTTTAGCATCCAGTAAGACTTTAGCATCCAGTAAGACTTTACCTGTTGAGTCTACTGAGTTCGTTATTAGAGTGTCGAATCCCTTGGGTCATTATGTGCTTGTTGATAAGGTGTGTAAGAAATGTCCCCTAGCAATTCGAGGTTCCTGTTTTCCGGTCGATTTGATGCTTTTACCGTTTGACGAATTTGATGTTATTCTCGATTTGGATTGGTTGACCGTACATGATGCAGTTGTGAATTGCAAAAGTAAGACTATTTATTTGAGGAGTGCAAATAATGAGATAATCCGAGTTGAGTCTACTGTTTTGAATGGATTGCCAACAATAATATCCTCGATGTTAGCTCAAAAATATGTGAGAAAGGGGTCTGAAGCGTATCTGGCATACGTATTTGATAATAAAGAACCAGAAAGGAAACTTGAATCAGTACCAGTGGTTTGTGAATATCCGGATGTTTTTTCCGAAGAATTACCGGGTTTACCACCTGTTCGGGAGGTAAAGTTTGGCGTCGAACTTGTACCTGGGACTACATCGATTTTGATAGCTCCGTATCGTATGGCACCAATGGAATTAAAGGAATTGAAAGCTCAGTTGCAAGAGTTGATGGATAGAGGTTTCGCTCGACCGAGTTTCTCACCTTGGGGTGCACAGTATTGTTTGTGAAAAAGAAGGACGGAACCATGAGGTTGTGCATCAACTATCGTCAGCTGAATAAAGTGACAATAAAGAATAAATATCCGTTACCGCGTATTGATGATTTGTTTGATCAACTAAAGGGAGCCTCAGTGTTTTCAAAGATAGATTTGAGATCGGGCTATTATCAGTTGCGAATTTGGGATTCGGATATACCCAAAACTGCTTTCAGAATGAGATACGGTCACTACAAGTTCTTAGTGATGCCGTTTGGGCTCAATAATGCCCCGCGGTATTTATGGATTTGATGAATCGGATCTTCAGACCGTTTTTGGATCGGTTTGTAGTTGTGTTTATCGATGATATTTTGGTCTATTCGAGAAATGAAACCGATCATGCTGAACACCTGGGATTAGTGTTGCAAATTTTACGGGATAAGCAGTTATATGCTAAGTTCAGTAAGTGTGAGTTCTGGTTAAGAGAGGTTAGCTTCTTGGGTCATGTGGTATCTGCATCTGGTATTCGAGTTGATCCGAGCAAAATTTCAGCCATACTTAACTGGAAGCCTCCGAGAAATATTACTGAGGTTCGGAGCTTTTTGGGACTTGCCGGTTACTACAGAGGGTTCGTAAAGGGTTTCTCGATGATAGCCACACCCATAACGAAACTACTTCAGAAAGATGTTAAGTTTGAATGGACAGAAAAATGTCAGAAAAGTTTCGATCAATTGAAGACTCATTTGACTGAAGCTCCAGTACTAGTGCAGCCCGAATCAGGCAAGGAGTTTGTCATTTATAGTAATGTATCCTTACTTGGGTTGGGTTGTGTATTGATGCAAGAAGGTCGAGTTGTAGCTTATGCGTCGAGACAATTGAAGCCACATGAGAAAAATTATCCAACCCATGATCTCGAACTGGCTGCCATCGTATTCACTTAGAAAATATAGCGACATTACTTATTTGGTAAGAAGTGCCATGTATATTCGGATCACAAAAGTCTCAAATATTTGATGACCCAAAGAGACTTGAATCTGCGACAAAGACGTTGGCTTGAGTTGTTAAAAGATTATGAGGTTGTCATTGACTATCACCCGGGAAAAGCTAATGTGGTTGCGGATGCTTTGAGTCGTAAGTCACTATTTACTTTACGAGCGATGAATGTACACTTGTCTGTTCTATCCGACAATGTGTTAGTAGCAGAATTAAAGGCCAAACCATTGTTGATCCATCAAATTCGTGAAGCTCAGAAAGTCTATGATGAATTGGTTGCAAAACGGGCTGAATGTGTTTTGGATAGGGAATCAGAGTTTCAAATTGATGATGACGATTGTTTGAGGTTCAGAAGTCGTTTGTGTGTTCCAAGAAATTCAGAACTTATTTCGATGATTCTGAACGAAGCTCATTGTAGCCGAATGTCAATTCACCCGGGGAGTACGAAAATGTACAACGATCTGAGACGTCAGTTTTGGTGGCATGGTATGAAACGAGACATTTCCGATTTTGTTTCGAAGTGTTTAATATGTTAACAAGTGAAGGTGGAACATCAAGTGCCTATAGGTTTACTTCAGCCGATCATGATACCTGAATGGAAATGGGATCGAGTCACGATGGATTTTGTATCTGGGTTGCCATTGTCGTCAAGTAAGAAAGATGCGATTTGGGTTGTTGTTGATAGACTGACTAAGTCGACTCGTTTTATTCCCGTACGTACGGATTATTCACTGGATAAACTAGCTGAATTGTATGTTTCTCAGATTGTGAGATTACACGGGGTACCTATTTCTATTGTGTCAGATAGAGATCCGAGATTCACCTCGCGATTTTGGAAGAAATTGCAAGAAGCTTTGGGTACAAAGTTGCATTTTAGCACCGCTTTTCATCCACAGACTGATGGTCAACCCGAGTGGATAATTCAGATAGTCGAGGATATGTTGAGATGTTGCATCCTTGAGTTTAGTGGTTCATGGGAACGGTATTTACCTTTGATTGAATTCGCTTACAACAATAGTTTTCAATCAAGTATTAAGATGGCACCTTACGAGGCTTTATACAGTTGTAAATGCCGTACACCATTGTTTTGGACCGAGCTCAGTGAAAGTAAAATTTTCGGAGTTGATTTGATTAAAGATGCTGAGCAGAAAGTAAAAATAATTCGTGAAAGTCTGAAGGCAGCATCAGATCGTCAGAAGTCGTACGCGGATTTAAAATGAAGAGATATTGAGTATCAGGTGGGAGACAAAGTGTTTCTTAAAGTTTCACCTTGGAAAAAGATACTCAGATTTGGCCGTAAGGGCAAACTGAGTCCGAGGTTCATAGGGCCGTATGAAATATCCGAACGAGTTGGTCCAGTGGCATATAGATTGATTTTACCCCCTGATCTCGAGAAGATTCACAACGTTTTTCATGTTTCGATGCTTCGATGTTACAAATCTGATCCTTCGCACATAATAAATCCCTCCGAGGTTGAAATTCAAGCCGATATGAGTTATGAAGAAGAACTGATTGGTATCCTAGCCCGTGAAGTAAAAGAGTTGCGAAACAAAAGGGTTCCGTTAGTAAAGGTGTTATGGATCAAACACGGGATCGAATAAGCTACTTGGGAAACCGAGAACTCTATGAAAGAACGATACCCAAACCTATTTACCGGTAGGATTTTCGGGGACGAAAATTTCTTAAGTGGGGGAGAGTTGTGACAGCCCTAAATTGACCCTAGTCGGAAAGTGGTTTCGGGACCACTAAGCCGAGTCACCAAAGTATTTGAATATGATATTTATTGTCTAAAATATGTGAATATGAATGTGTGAAAGTTTTAAGCTTCGATTTAGTCGATTGCATGTGAATTTAGTTAATAGGACTTATGTATGACACTTTTAAAATGTGATAGGTTAATCTATAAGGATCTAATAATGCATGTTATAAAAATAATGGGCTTGCATGTCAAATTTCCATTTAGAATAAGTAGTGGCCGGCCATGGTATGGGTCATTGATGATAATATGTATTTTTCTATTAGCATTACTAGTTTACAAAATAAAATAATGTATTAATAATAATAAAACATGTGGTGAATGGGAGGAGAAACAAAAGTTGTTTCACCTTTGCTCCTCATTGCCGTAACTAGAAGAGAAAGAGCTTGGAGAAATTCGGCTATGGTGGTTCTCTAGGTTAAGGTATGTTCAATGTTGCTTTGGAGGTTCATACATCCTTTGGATGATTAGTCTAAATTCTAACTATTTTCATGCCGATTTGGGGTTGTATGGACAGTCCCATTTGTTGCATTATGCTGCCCAGTTTAGGAACCAATTAATTGAGTTATTACAGGATTAAAAAGAATGGATTTTTGTTGTGATGAGCTAATAAATTTCAGTACTATTAAGTGTGTTCTTGCGGGATATAATTTTTGCTGCCTTGTGCTGTCCAAAATAGGACATATTGAATGTGCTTGTGAGTGAGTTTTTCAAAGGAAACTTTGTAAATTCTTATGTTTAAATTCCAATGTTTGCATGCAGGTAAGTTATGGTTATAGGGGTTGATAAATTGAGTTTAATAGCTAAAAAATTATGTTATTCTTACTAGGTTTCAGTTGTTAGTAGTGACGTAACAATTTGACAATTAAATGCATAAATGACTGCTGGAAACTGCAGCTTGAAAACAAATTGTTCCAGCATGTAAATGCTGATTTGAATGTGCTGTAATATGTGGAGTAATTGGTCTGCTGCACGTTTGAAATAAAAGAAAACAATAGTTGTTAAATATTAGTTTTTTTTGCTAATCGAATGGGTTTAATTCATTGTTCAAGGGGCTATAGATTGGTGTTAATTAAGCTATTCGGACATGGTCTATGAGTGTTAATTCATTGGATAGGTTGACCAAGTCGGCTCATTTTATACCTATTCGAACAGACTTTTCTCTTCAGAAGTTAGCCAAGTTGTATGTGGCGGAGATTGTGCGACTGCATGGAGTTCCGGTTTCGATTATCTCTGATCGGGATCCTAGATTCACATCTCTGTTTTGGCAAAAGTTGCATGAGGCGTTGGGAAGGCGATCCCAAACTGTGGTCAATCGGAAAGAGTTATTCAGAGTCTGGAAGACATGTTGAGCGAATGTGTTATTGATTTCCGAGGTAGTTGGGAGGATTACTTGCCTTTGGCAGAGTTTGCATACAATAATAGTTATTAGTCGAGTATTCGAATGGCACCTTATGAAGCACTGTATGGGCGAAGGTGTCGAACACCTAGTTGTTGGACTGAACTGGGGGAGCGACAAGTTCTTGGACCTGAGTTGGTGGCAGATACTGAGGATAAGGTCAAGTTAATTAGAGATCGGTTAAAGGAAGCGTTTGATAGGTAAAAGTCGTATGCAGATCTGAAGCGTAAGGAGATTGAATACTCAGTGGGCGATATGGTCTTCTTGAAGGTTTCACCTTGGAAGAAGATACTAAGGTTTGGCAAGAAGGGCAAGTTGAGTCCGCGGTTCATTGGGCCTTATCGGGTTTTGAAGCGAGTAGGCCCAGTGGCTTATCAGTTGGAATTGCCTCCAGAGCTAGATAGGATTCACGATGTTTTTCACGTCTCCATGTTAAGGCGTTATCGTTCTGGCCCTACTCATGTCGTGCCGGTTGCAGAATTGAGGTGCGAACTGATTTGACCTTTGAGGAGGAGCCTGTAGAAATATTGGATCGAGACGTTAAGGTTCTGAGGAGGAAATCGGTACCATTAGTGAAAGTGCTTTGGCGTAACCATGGCAGAGAAGAAGCTACTTGGGAGCCAGAGGAGGCAATGCAACAACAATACCCTCATCTGTTCGGATCAGGTAAATTTCGAGGAAGAAATTTCTTTAAGGAGGGTAGAGTTGTAACGCCCTAATTTTTGGGAATTCTGTAAAAGTTGTAAAATTTAAAATTCTGTGTTCTGTTTGTTATGTGTAGAATTAATCATGTTGGTGGGCCTCTAGAAGACCCAAGCTTAGGATAAAACCTGGTAGTTTTAATTAAATTTAATTCTATAAGAGAAAGGGGTTCTGATAAATTGGGCTTTTAGGAATTATTTGTGAAAAATGGATCACAAGGAAGCAAGTGGTAAAGTGGCATGTGATGCCACTGGGAAGGATGTAGTGGAGTGTGGAAGCTTGGGGAGGACCCAGGTTCAAGTCACAATGACAGCAAATTAAGCGATTAATTTTTATGTACAGGAAAGGGAAGTAGTGGAACTGAAATAAAAGTCTGTCATGAAGAGTTTAAGAGGGTAAGGGGATTGAAGAAGGATAGAGATAAGGGAGGAAATCTAGGAGCTGATTAGGGTGAGCTGTGTTGGCCGAATTTTGGACTCTTGAGGAGCAAGAGGTGGCCGACCAAGGGTTTCTTTAGGGGGTAAATTCGGCTAGGTTAAAGTGCCAGTATAAATTCGACAATAGGGAGGGAGTTGTGCCGTTTGCTGCTTTTCTCACCTTCTCCCTTTAGCCATTTTTGCTTTCTTCTTATTCTCTTTCTCCATAGCCGAACCTTTCAAACCTCTTGTCCTTCACATCACTTTCCTCCATTAATTTTCTCAAACTAAAGCCGAACCTCAAATCTCAAAATCCCGAAAGCTATATTCTTGTGCCGTTTTTCCAAAGCCATATTCCTCAATATGTTTTCCTTTTTGACCAACATTCCTCTCCTCTAAATCCCTAGCATCTGTCGACAACATTACCCAGGGTTATAGCCTCAAATCATTATTTTCTATATCACCTAGAAAAGCTGAAACTACTATAGAGTTAGGGACTTGTAGCCGAAACTTCAAAGCTTCTAGATTCAAGTTTTACAATAGTTTAAAGGTTGAATCTACATCAAATCTACGTGGAGAGCAGGAAGGAATAAGTGGTAAGTGCTCATCACTCCGAATCTAGTCTTATTTTTCAAGTTAGGAAAAACCCGAAGTCCCTAAAATCTAGGGAGGCTATCGATTTGGGCATAGGGCATAAAGGGTCTTTAACCGATGATTTATTTTGATGATTAGTGTCTTCTCAAGTGTTGGATCGAAGGCTTGGATCTTTGGAGCGATCAGACTTGGATCTACCCATCGGATTTCGGCAAGAAGGTAAAGTTTTAAAGGCTTTTAGGGACAGAGTCGAATATGGGTAAGTAATTATGGAGATTAGTGTTGTGATTTGCAATCTAAGAATTGTAGCAACGTAATTGTAGGCAGTTCGTGCGTGGATCTTGTCAGCAAGTCGTCACAAATCAAGTGTGTAACTGACACCCTTTCATAGGCTAGATCGGCAAAAGCTGAAAAGCCGAAATACCGAAAAAGTGGTATTTTGGGCGCTTGCGAGTGTGCGAATGATCGTGAGACGTATGGGTAATTATTACTGGTAATCGAATAAAACTGCAGTACGCGCGATTTCGTGCGTTTTGATAGTTTGGGCTTAATGGGCGAAAACTAGGTCAATGGGCCAACGGGCCCAATTCGGTAAGAACACTCGGTAAGAGTTTCTGGCTAAACGTAATGGCTACGATATGCATGAAAACCTTAGAAATAGTTAGATGTACTAGAATACCCCTATGTATACAAAATTACCATTATACCCCTATGTATGCAAAATGACCTTTATACCCCTAGGGTTAATTCTGTCTGAAAAGCATGATGAATTAAATCTGTATGATGTATGCCATGAATGTATATCTGTTGCATGGGGACATGGGTTATATTATGGAGGAAGCGTCCTGGTGGCTATGCCACAAATTATCTGTTCTGGTGGCCCTGCCACATATATCTGTTCTGGTGGCACTGCCACAAAATATCTGTATCTGGTGAATCTGTCACATTTTCTGTATCTGGCAGCCATGCTGCATATTTCTGTGGCGTGTAGCGGTTGGGTGGGTCGAGTAGTCTCCCCACATGGTGAAAGGATGGTATGGGGGTGTATGTGGTTGGATATGGTTGGGTTTCTGCATAAGCATGATATATCTGTTCTGGACTGTTCTAGGCCTACGGGCTTTATTCTGATATCTGTTCTGGGCTGAGGCCAACTTATTCTGTCTCTGTGGTTTGAACTGATTTAGGCTATGGTTGGGTTGAATTACACACTGAGTTTTCCAAAACTTACCCCTTATTTTCACCCTCGCAGGTAATCCTCAACCATAGTGGGCTTGGAGCTGTAAGGGATTTGGACTGGCCACATGTTTCTACGAGCCTGGTTTCTTTCTGGTGAACTGGACGTCCTTTTAATTTCATCTATGGTTTTGGGTTTTAAGTGTAATAAGGGCTTTTAATTATTTTTATGGTTTTGTTTTACTTTTATTATTTTATTTTACTATGATGAAAAAACTATGATGACTAAGGAAAATGGGTTAGCTTTAGGATGCGTTTTCAAAAACATTAAGGGATTTCAAAATAACACGTTTACAAGTAAGACTTCCGCTAAACAAACGTTTTCAAACTTAATCATTTTCTTAAGATAGACATAACCAAACGGTTTTCTCAAAATTACACGAGTCGTTAGGGTGTGGCAATGGTGGTGTGCATGTCTAGGATTGGATCCGAAGGGAGCTTGGTACTTAAGCAGTCCGACGGACTCACCTCCTCTTCTTCCTGGTTTCCTACCTGGTGCACAGCTTCTATTCACCTTAACCTGCTTTAAAAAGTATCTTTTACAACCCCAACTAAGTTTTCCAAACTAAGTAAAACGGAATGTTTTGAACGCATCGATGTGGCGCACCGGATCCGGTCATAACGTCTAGGCCGGGTTTGGGGTGTTACATTTAGTGGTATTAGAGCCAAGTTGCAACAACTCGGCTGTGGAATGGGTTTACAAAAACGAAGATTTTCAAAAAAAAATCGATTTTTAAATCTGGACTTCTGAAGGTGGAATTCCGAATCTCCAGCCCAAGCCTGTAAGTATTCTGAATTTTTCTGAATATATTCTGAATTATCTGCCTGTACTGAAACTTTACTAGAATACTCTAGATAGGATGCTACTGAAACCCTAGAAAAGCTTGCTAAAAGACTGAAACTGTAGTTAGACGTTGATTCTATGAAAACCATCTCTGAATTACTAATTGAATCATAAAACATCTGTAATAATCACTGGAATGCTACAATTAATGCATAAAATTCGTAATCAGATTATACGATATGAGTACGCGAGCAGCTCCAGGTAGAGGCCGTGGACGAGGCCGAGGAAGAGCTCGAGCGGGATCTTCGTCTTCAGGACATATGCCAGTGGCAGAAGCACCGGTACCTTCGGCAACGGAAGTGGAATCTCATGATCATGGTGCTGGGGATGACGCCCTGTCGCAGGCAATGCTTCGAGTTCTGGAAAGGGTTGCTGGGGCAAGTTCGGGCAACGAAATTCGAGGGTCGATTTCTAAACGACTCCGGGCTAATGGAGCGGAGATCTTTAGGGGTATATCTGGTGTAGCCCCGAATGTGGCGAAATATTGGTTGGAGGCCACGGAACGAATTATGGATGACTTGGACTGTTCTGTGGAGCAGAAGCTGAAGGGGGCGGTATCGTTGCTGCGAGATGAGGCTTATCAGTGGTGGCTCACCGTGAGGGATGGAACCCCAGCTGATAGGGTTACTTGGGAGCTGTTTAAGACAACCTTTAAAGGAAAGTACGTCGGGGCAAGTTATGTGGACGCCCGTAGGAAAGAATTCCTGAATCTGGTCCAAGGAGGCAAAACTGTTGCTAAGTACGAGGCTGAATTTCTGAGGCTGAGTAGGTATGTTGTGGGAATAGTTGCTACGGAGTATGAGCGTAGCGTTCGCTTTGAGGATGGACTCAGAGATGACCTTAAGGTGCTGATTGCTCCGCAGAGGGAGCGTGACTTCGCGGTTCTAGTGGAAAAAGCTAAGATCGCTGAGGAGGTAAAGCGTACTGAGAGGCAGAACTGTGAAAAAGATCGGAACCATTTTCGGAGGGATTCTGGACCTTCGGGTGGAGCAAACAAGAATGTCAAAAGGGCGAGAGTGGAGGAGCCAGTTTGAGCCGTTCCGATGAATGTGGTTAGACCGGCAATCTGTGGGGACTGTGGTAAGGTACACCTGGGTGAGTGTAGGAAATGTTCTGGTGCTTGTTTCCGATGCGGATCTATGGAGCACAGAGTTAAGGACTGTCCACAGAGAGCTGATCAGGCTCAGGTTGCTGTACAGAGGGTTGTTCAACCCATGAGAGGTGGACCACAACCACCGAGAGGACGTGGACAAGGTAGGGGCAGAAATGGGAATGGAAATGGTCGAGGTCGAGGAGCGCCTGGCAGGGGAGCCAGAAATGCTGAGGCTCGACAGCCAGCGTTGGTGTATGCCGCTCGTCGTCGAGAGGAGGGCGACGCACCTGATGTCATAACTGGTACGTTCTTAGTTTCTAATATGCCGTATACTGCCTTGGTGGATATTGGATCTACTCATTCTTATGTTGCGTGTGCCATATCTGGGTCTTTGGGAGTGCATTCTGAGAAGATAGTGAGTGGGGTATCTGTGCTAAGTCCCTTGGGTCAATCGGTTAGGGTAGACAAGCTGTATAAGGATGTACCCTTAGAAACTCAAGGTAGGATCTTTCCTGGCGATCTAATGGAGTTGCCGTTTGGAGAATTTGACATCATTCTGGGAATGGACTGGCTTGTTAAGCATAAGGCGACTCTGGACTGTGCTGCTAAGCGAATGGTGCTAAGGACCACGGAAGGGGATGAGGTTATGGTGATAGGTGAGCGAAGGGATTATTTGTCTAATGTAATATCGGCATTGAGGGCTGAAAAGTGGATTCGAAAAGGGCGTGAGGCCTATTTGGCATTTGTAAGTCAAACAGATGTAGAAGGGCTGACAGTGGATAAGGTTAGAACTGTAAAAGAGTTCCAAGATGTCTTTCCGGAGGAGCTTCCGGGATTGCCTCCAAATCAGGAAGTCAAATTTGGAATCGACCTGTTGCCTGGGACAGCACCAGTGTCCATTGCACCATATAGGATGGCACCGAAGGAGTTAGTGGAGTTAAAGGCGCAAATTCAAGAATTGTTGGATAGGGGCTTTATTAGGCCAAGTGTGTCTCCATGGGGAGCACCGGTGCTATTCGTGAAGAAGAAGGATGGGACGATGCGCATGTGCATTGACTATCGCCAGTTGAACAAACTGACGATTAAGAATAAGTACCCTCTGCCAAGGATTGACGATCTGTTCGACCAGCTTAAAGGAGCTTCTGTATTTTCCTAGATCGATCTTCGATCTGGGTATCATCAGTTAAGGGTCAAGGAGGTAGATATTCATAAGACAGCATTCAAGACTCGTTATGGTCATTATGAGTTTCTGGTTATGCCATTTGGACTAACAAACGCTCCTGCAGCGTTTATAGATCTGATGAATCGTGTGTTCCAACCATTTCTGGATCGGTTCGTGGTCGTCTTTATTGACGATATTCTGGTATATTCTGAGACCGAAGCAAAAGATGATGAGCATCTCCGCACTGTGTTACAAGTGTTAAGGGAGAAAGAACTTTATGCGAAGTTCAGCAAGTGTGAGTTCTGGTTGAGGGAGGTAACCTTTTTGGGGCATGTGGTCTCTGCAGAGGGGATTAGAGTGGATCCTCGAAAGATTGAAGCAATTTTGGAATGGAAGCCACCTAGGTCGGTTTTAGAAATTAGAAGTTTCCTAGGATTGGCAGGTTACTACAGAAGGTTTGTGGAAGGTTTTTCTGTGATGGCAGCACCTCTCACAAAACTTATAAGGAAAAGAGTACCGTTTGTTTGAAAGGAGAAGCAGCAAGAAGCTTTTGAGAGGTTGAAGAAAGTTCTGACTGAAGCACCTATGTTAATTCAACCAGAGTCTGGAAAAGATTTTACTTTGTACAGTGATGCATCACACGTAGGTTTGGGTTGTGTGTTGATGCAAGAGGGTAAGGTGGTTGCTTATGCGTCTCGACAACTTAAGCCTCACGAAGGGAACTATCCTACTCATGATTTGGAGTTAGCAGCAGTGATCTTTGCGCTTAAAATCTGGAGACACTACTTGTATGGGGAAAGGTGTATTATATACACAGATCATAAGAGTCTCAAGTATTTGCTGACTCAGAAGGAACTGAACCTTAGGCAAAGGAGATGGATCGAGTTGCTTAAGGATTATGATTGTTCAATCGAATATCACCCAGGCAAGGCTAATGTGGTGGCCGATGCTCTAAGTCATAGAGCTGTATCTGATCTGAGAGCAATGTTTGCTCATCTAAGTCTGTTTGACGATGGAAGTCTGTTGGCTGAATTGCAAGTAAGGCCAACCTGGGTGGATCAGATTAAAGAGAAGCAGTTGAAAGATGAGTCTTTGGTCCCTCGTTTTCAACAAGTTAAGGAACGCGAAACTTCTGAGTTTGGGATAAATGATGAAGGGGTTCTGTGTTTCCGAGGAAGAATTTGTTTTCCGAAGGACTCTGACTTGAGACAGTCAATTTTGAAGGAAGCTCATGGGGACTTTGTGCCATGCATCCTGGAGAGAATAAGTTGTACCATGACTTGCGAGAACTGTATTGGTGGCCTGGACTTAAGCGAGAGGTAACTGAATTTGTGGGGAAATGTCTGACATGCCAGCAGGTGAAAGCTGAGCATCAGTTACCTTCTGGATTATTGCAGCCAGTAAAAATACCACTTTGGAAGTGGGAGAGGGTAACCATGGACTTTGTGAGTGGGCTACCCTTGTCACCATCGAAGAAAGACTCGATATGGGTGATTGTGGATAGGTTGACCAAGTCGGCTCATTTTATACCTGTTCGAACAGACTTTTCTCTTCATAAGTTAGCCAAGTTGTATGCGGCAGAGATTGTGCGACTGCATGGAGTTCCGGTTTCGATTATCTCTGATCGGGATCCTAGATTCACATCTCGGTTTTGGCAAAAGTTGCATGAGGCGTTGGGAACGCAATTGAACTTTAGTACGACTTTCCATCCCTAAACTGATGGTCAATCGGAAAGAGTTATTCAGATTCTGGAAGACATGTTGAGGGGATATGTTATTGATTTCCGAGGTAGTTGGGAGGATTACTTGCCTTTGGCAGAGTTTGCATACAACAATAGTTATCAGTCGAGTATTCGAATGGCACCTTATGAAGCACTGTATGGGCGAAGGTGTCGAACACCTAGTTGTTGGACTGAACTGGGGGAGCGACAAGTTCTTGGACCTGAGTTGGTGGCAGATACTGAGGATAAGGTCAAGTTAATTAGAGATCGGTTAAAGGAAGCGTCTGATAGGCAAAAGTCGTATGCAGATCTGAAGCGTAAGGAGGTTGAATACTCAGTGGGCGATATGGTCTTCTTGAAGGTTTCACCTTGGAAGAAGATACTAAGGTTTGGCAAGAAGGGCAAGTTGAGTCCGCGGTTCATTGGGCCTTATCGGGTTTTAAAGTGAGTAGGCCCAGTGGCTTATCAGTTGGAATTGCCTCCAGAGCTAGACAGTATTGACGATGTTTTTCACGTCTCCATGTTAAGGCGTTATCGTTCTGACCCTACTCATGTCGTGCCGGTTACAGAAATTGAGGTGCGAACTGATTTGACCTTTAAGGAGGAGCCTGTACAAATATTGGATCGAGACGTTAAGGTTCTAAGGAGGAAATCGGTACCATTAGTGAAAGTGCTTTGGCATAACCATGGCAGAGAAGAAGCTACTTGGGAGCCAGAGGAGGCAATGCAACAACAATACCCTCATCTGTTCGGATCAGGTAAATTTCGAGGACGAAATTTCTTTAAGAAGGGTAGAGTTGTAACGCCCCAATTTTCAGGAATTCTGTAAAAGTTGTAAAATTTAAAATTCTGTGTTCTGTTTGTTATGTGTAGGATTAATCATGTTGGTGAGCCTCTAGAAGGCCCAAGCTTAGGATAAAACCCGGTAGTTTTAATTAAATTTAGTTCTATAAGAGAAAGGGGTTCTGATAAATTGGGCTTTTAGGAATTATTTGTGAAAAATGGATCACAAGGAAGCAAGTGGTAAAGTGGCATGTGACGCCACTGGGAAGGATGTAGTGTCGTGTGGAAGCTTGGGGAGGACCCAGGTTCAAGTCACAATGACAGCAAATTAAGTGATTAATTTTTATGTACAGGAAAGGGAAGTAGTGGAATTGAAATAAAAGTCTGTCAGGAAGAGTTTAAGAGGGTAAGGGGATTGAAGAAGGATAGAGATAAGGGAGGAAATCTAGGAGCTGATTGGGGTAAGCTGTGTTGGCCGAATTTTGGACTCTTGAGGAGCAAGAGGTGGCCGGCCAAGGGTTTCTTTAGGGGGTAAATTCAGCTAGGTTAAAATGTCAGTATAAATTCGGCAATAGGGAGGGAGTTGTGCCGTTTGCTGCTTTTCTCACCTTCTCCCTTTAGCCATTTTTGCTTTCTTCTTATTCTATTTCTCCATAGCCGAACCTTTCAAACCTCTTGTCCATCTCCACCCTACTCTACATCACTTTCCTCCATTAATTTTCTCAGACTAAAGCCGAACCTCAAATCTCAAAATCCCGAAAGCTATATTCTTGTGCCATTTTTCCAAAGCCATATTCCTCAATATGTTTTCCTTTTTGACCAACATTCCTCTCCTCTAAACCCCTAGCATCTGTCGACAACATTACCCAAGGTTATAGCCTCAAATCATTATTTTCTATATCACCTAGAAAAGCCGAAACTACTATAGAGTTAAGGACTTGTAGCCGAAACTTCAAAGCTTCTAGATTCAAGTTTTACCGTCGTTTAAAGGTTGAATCTGCATCAGATCTACGTGGAGAGCAGGAAGGAATAAGTGGTAAGTGCTCATCACTCCGAATCTAGTCTTATTTTTCAAGTTAGGAAAAAGCCAAAGTCCCTAAAATCTAGGGAGGCTATCGATTTGGGCATAGGGCATAAAGGGTCTTTAACCGATGATTTATTTTGATGATTAGTGTCTTCTCAAGGGTTGGATCGAAGGCTTGGATCTTTGGAGCGATCAGACTTGGATCTAGCCATCGGATTTCGGCAAGAAGGTAAAGTTTTAAAGGCTTTTAGGGACAGAGTCGAATATGGGTAAGTAATTATGGAGATTAGTGTTGTGATTTGCAATCTAAGAATTGTAGCAACGTAATTTTAGGCAGTTCGTGCGTGGATCTTGTCAGCAAGTCGTCAGAAATCAGGTGTGTAACTGACACCCTTTCATAGGCTAGATCGGCAAAAGCCGAAAAGCTGAAATACTGAAAAACTGGTATTTTGGGCGCTTGCGAGTGTGCGAATGCTTGTGAGATGTATGGATAATTATTACTGGTAATCGAAAGTGATAAAACTGCAGTACGCGCGATTTCGTGCATTTTGATAGTTTGGGCTTAATGGGCGAAAACTAGGTCAATGGGCCAACGGGCCAAATTCGGTAAGAACACTCGGTAAGAGTTTCTGGCTAAACGTAATGGCTACGATATGCATGAAAACCTTAGAAATAGTTAGATGTACTAGAATACCCCTATGTATACAAAATTACCATTATACCCCTGTGTATGTAAAATTACCATTATACCCCTATGTATGCAAAATGACCTTTATACCCCTAGGGTTAATTCTATCTGAAAAGCATGATGAATTAAATCTGTATGATGTATGCCATGAATGTATATCTGTTGCATGGGGACATGGGTTATATTATGGAGAAAGCGTCCTGGTGGCTATGCCACAAATTATCTGTTCTGGTGGCCCTGCCACATATATCTGTTCTGGGGGCACTGCCACAAAATATCTGTATCTGGTGACTCTGTCACATTTTCTGTATCTGGCAGCCTGCTGCATATTTCTGTGGCGTGTAGCGGTTGGGTGGGTCGAGTAGTCTCCCCACATGGTGAAAGGATGGTATGGGGGTGTATGTGGTTGGATATGGTTGGGTTTCTACATAAGCATGATATATCTGTTCTGGTCTGTTCTGGGCCTACGGGCTTTATTCTGATATCTGTTCTGGGCTGAGGCCAACTTATTCTGTCTCTGTGGTTTGAACTGATTTAGGCTATGGTTGGGTTGAATTACACACTGAGTTTTCCAAAACTCACCCCTTATTTTCACCCTCGCAGGTAATCCTCAACCATAGTGGGCTTGGAGCTGTAAGGGATTTGGACTGGCCACATGTTTCTACAATCCTGGTTTCTTTCTGGTGAACTGGACGTCCTTTTAATTTCATCTATGGTTTTGGGTTTTAAGTGTAATAAGGCCTTTTAATTATTTTTATGGTTTTGTTTTACTTTTATTATTTTATTTTACTATGATGAAAAAAACTATGATGACTAAGGAAAATGGGTTAGCTTTAGGACGCGTTTTCAAAAACATTAAGGGATTTCAAAATAACACGTTTACAAGTAAGACTTCCGCTAAACAAACGTTTTCAAACTTAATCATTTTCTTAAGATAGACATAACCAAATGGTTTTCTCAAAATTACACGAGTCGTTAGGGTGTGGCAATGGTGGTGTGCATGTCTAGGATTGAATCCGAAGGGAGCTTGGTACTTAAGCAGTCCGACGGACTCACCTCCTCTTCTTCCTGGTTTCCTACCTGGTGCACAGCTTCTATTCACCTTAACCTGCTTTAAAAAGTATCTTTTACAACCCCAACTAATTTTTCCAAACTAAGTAAAACGGAACGTTTTGAACGCATCTATGTGGCGCACCGGATCCGGTCATAACGTCTAGGCCGGGTTTGGGGTGTTACAATAATTATAGGAGTTCAGAGACTATTCTACTATTTTTCCTTTTTCACGAGTATCTATGAAATCTTGATCTAAAATATAAAATTGTTCATTCATATATTTCAGTTCCAATTTATTTCACAATTTATACCCTTCAATTTTTTAAATTTACACACTTACCCCAGCTTTTAGAACTTTTACAATTTAGTCCTTTAACTTATTAATTTATCAAATCAACTAATATTTCTCAATTAATAATTTATCCAAATATTCTAGGCTATCATATAACCTTAATAAAATAGAAATTTAATACCAAACCCTAATATTTAACTATTTTCACCATTTGATACTAACATTAATATTTAACAAAATCACTTTATAATTTCATCATACAACAAAATTAAAGTTCTAAACTCAATTGATATTAATAATTTATTTCAATGTATTAATTTAGACAACAATTCATTTCATGCAATTTGGTCATTTTTGACATTTATAAAAAAATTTCCCTTAAAATTTTACTTTTATTCAATTTAGTCCCTAAGCCTAAAACATGCGAATTAGCCATTTTTAATGTAAACCCATGCTAGCTGAATATTCATATATATTTTCCTCCTCCTCTTCTCCATTCCACATCCTTAATGTAAATATAATTCCACTATTTACTTATATGTTCATATCAAAGTTGTCCACTTGAGTCATAGTCACTAAATTATTTATTTCTTGAGCTACAGAATTCTAAATTAAGATCCACTTGATGTTTTTGAAACAAGACTCAAATATATTTCTACCATAAAGATTTTAGAATTTATAATTTAAACAATAAGTATAGTAAAATCTTCAAATTTATCCTTGTTCTTTTGTTTAACAGCTTCGACTTTTCTTGACTGAAAATTAATTTTCTCTTAGTACTAGGTTTGGAAGATGTTTCCATTTGTTTCTATTTAAAATAGACTCATTAAAAATTTAAAAATTTAAATTTAAACTCTTAATTATTTTTTTACATTTTTTGATGATTTTCCAAAGTCAAAAAAGGGTAACTCGAAATCAATCTGACCTTGTCTCACAAAAATCATATATCTCATAATATGAAATTATTTTGCTTACAAAATTTATTCTATGTAAAACTAGACTCAGTATGATTTAATTTAATACTTTAATTAACCTCTAATTCAATTTCTATAATTTTTGGTGAATTTTCAAAGTCAGACTACTGCTGTTATCCAAAACTGTTTTAGTGTAAAATATTGATAACCAAGTTTATAACACCCTCCTTTCCTTTCTCTACAATATTTCTCATCACTTCATCTTATTTCCCTTCACTAACATATCAAGAACATAGAACCTTATATAAGAAAACTCTACTTTAACATCATTTTCATGCTTTTTCAATAATATCAAACTTAAAAATATATTGAAATCTTGATGTTCTTACCTTGTACTATTGATTTCAATATTTAACTTGATTTTCTCTGTCCTCCAGCTTCTACTTCTTGAATCTAACTTGACATTCTAGCTCCCTATAGTCTCCTTATTATATTTCTCTCTTTGTAGCTATGAAACTTCTTTTTATTTCTAACTGAAAATGGTGAATTTTTGGTAAAAGGACCAAATTGTAAAGAAAAGAAAATTTCTTTTTTTTTCTTTTCTCTTCTCATGTTAGTTGCATGGAAAGATGAAAAGAATTCCTCATCTTTCTTCCCTTATACACTAAATAAAATAATAATTAAATATAATTAAAAATCAAATCAAAATATTAATAAA
This sequence comes from Gossypium hirsutum, assembly GCF_007990345.1. Taxonomy (NCBI): domain Eukaryota; kingdom Viridiplantae; phylum Streptophyta; class Magnoliopsida; order Malvales; family Malvaceae; genus Gossypium; species Gossypium hirsutum. Next base: position 96,272,778 of record NC_053425.1, read on the forward strand.
CTAATATTTATTTATTTATTTTAAAATATCACTAACATCATCATTACTCTTCAAAATTATCTTCTTTGTTAAATGACCATTTTGCCCTTTTTGATTCTTCAAAATTCCTCTATTGACTCATCACTTATTTTGGTAAAATTTTGATCTAACCCCTCATACTTTTTACACTTATTCAATTTGGTCCTAATTCATCCATTTTCCTTAGTTTCTAGATCATTCCACCCTTAAAATATTTGCACTATTGGTCCTTCAACTTTTTCATATGTACACTTTAGCCTCTCAAAATTTGAGTATTTACTCTTGGGGCACAAAAATTTTCTCACCTTTGCGATTTAGTTCTTTATTAAATTAATAAACTATAATATACTTCCCAAATAGATTTTGTTGACATAACTCAAAATTTGCCTTTTTGTCACTTTATTTCCTTATTTTATCATATCAAGGACAATATTTCACTTTCTTACTATAGTAACTTTCGGGGTATTACATCCAAGAACACCACACCTTGAATTTCTAATGGAACCTGTCTATACACTTTATCAACTCAGATTGACTGACCTAGGGGACTAATTACAAATATCTCTGTAGCAGTACTCTTAGCAGATATACCCAGTTCTATAGAAATAGTGTTAGCTATATACGAGTAAGTAGAACCAATATTTATAAGAGAAAAATACGGAACATAATAGATAAAGAATGTATCCGTTATAACGTTGGCATGATCTTTGTCCTCACGACGTCTCGTCGCATACATAATGACAGGCCATCGTGCCTCCGTCTGACTCACACCTCTGACTGGTGCTCTCTGACCTCTATCGAAACTGTTACCACCTCTGATTGTACCATGACCCCTAGATGGTTGCTGAGTTGTTCTCGGTAAAGGGACGGGACCTGGAGTTGAAGCCCGTGAAAAATCTTGCACCAAATCAGATCGCTGGGGACAGTCCCGAACACGGTGCTCTATCTATCCACATCGAAGAGAAGCCCCCAACTTCCTTTAAAACTCGCCCGGATGGCATCTCCCATAGTCGCTACAATTCTAAATCTCAGTCGGTGTATAGCTAGAGCTTCAATCCTTGAAGGCCCATCAAATCTAGCCCATTTCTTTGGGTGTTGAGCAAAAGTAGAGGGACCTGAATCCCTCTTAAGCTTACTCTGACCTCTCTCTCGATATCTCCTCTCTTGCTCAGTGTGTTTCACCTCCTCCGTTATCTTCACCTTGTCAACTAAGGCTACAAAACCTGCTCCCTTTGAAGAGCTATTAGAACTCTCTGGTCATACCTTAATCCCTTATCGAACTAGATAATTCTCTCATAGTCGTTCGGAACTAGACTGCGAGCATACCTACTCAATCTTAGAAACTCGGCCTCACACTCAGCCACAAACCTCTCACATTGAACTAAGATCATAAACTTGCGTCTACAAGTGTCTACATAACTCGCCCCCACATACTTGCTCTAGAAGGCGCTTTTGAAGAAATCTCACATAACTTGTTTCTCTACGGTAGTGCAGTTGATGTCATTCATAATACGCCCCGTGGCCTCTAGCAAGTACTCAGGCACTGTAGGGGTGACTTTAGTGACACGCCTAAACAACTGATCACCATTTGACTGGAGTTATTTAGTAACCCACCCTAGGCCCCTAGACCCATAATTTGTCCCAACGACCCTCTTTAACACGCGCAACATAGCTTGGGACAGTACATCATCCCTGCCTGTCGGAGTTTGAGACTCAGTCTCAGCAGTAGGAGAACAAACAGTCTCGTTGGTCTCCAAATTAAGCATACTGCCTATTGAGGATGACTCTGCTCATGCTCCTCATCGATGTCCATGGTGCCTACGATAGCTATGTCCACAACTACCTCATTAACTCATTATTTTAACTTATTTACAATACCAAAAGTTCACAGATCAGTTTAGAGTTCTCATCAAATATCTTATTTCACAATTCATATCACATACTTTAACTAAACCAACAAATTCAGTTACTACAACTTTTTCCAACTAAATAATATAGCTAAAGCAGGAGTACTTACAGGATCTGCGTCGAGACTCGATTTTGAAAACACTTTCTAACACAAAATAGGAGTCCAAAAAATGTAACACCCCAAAATAGGATCCCAAAAACACAACTCGAATGTTATGAACCTAGCTCTGATACCACTAAATGTAACACCTAGTACTCGATCTAAACGTTAAGACCAAGTCTAGAGGCTACATCAAACTGTTAGAAAAATCCAACTTTAATTGTTTAAAGTTAACAATTGAAATCATCTATATAATCAAACCAATGTAGAACTCCAATTTATAAATTAAAATCTAAACTAAACACATAAAAGGTCTAAATAAAACATTAAATAAGAAGAAAAGAGATGACCAAGCTCCAGCCACGTCGACCAGCCTAAGTCTATGGGTTAGATGAAATTCAGACAAACAACCCAAATAAGTTTACAACTCAGTGTGTGTGTAACTTACATTCAATAATAATCATTAATATACAAATGTAATTTCACTTTCCATATATTAGTCATTTCACAAAAACAGAGAATATCAGATATAGATGCAGAACATATCAGATACAGATACAGATTTCTACCACCATCCGCTACACACCATCTTTGTCTATCTTGACACACCATATAGGGCATCAAGTACTTATCCATCCCTACACACTGCGTAGTGACTGTATGTCATGTTTTAGAATAATTGCAGCTTAGTTGCCAGATCAAAATGTGATAACTCGCCAGAATCAGAGCATATGTGGCTTAGCCAATGGATATGGCAGATCATTAAACTGCCACACTTCCTTCTTTATACATTCCCAGTCCTGATGCAAATGTTGATTTAATAGGTAACATATATAAGAATACAAGCAAACGATTTTCGAACGTACTCATGTAATATTATCTCGCTTACTTATCAGATCCCATAACAAACGCATGGATATATTACAATAATATATTATTTAATAACAAATTATCTGATAAAAGTTTCAATGTCTAAGTCAAATCATATGGACCCTACGGTAGGCCTACATTTGATTTGAACGACAATTATGGCCCTAGGTCAAAATCCTAAATTTTGGCCCACACGTCTGTGTAGATTCACACAGCCTAGGTGGTTGGCCCGTGTGGCTCACACAGTCTAGAACATACCCGTGTGGCCTGAGTAATGTCACATATGCCCTGTCACACGGCTTGGGCACACGTCCGTGTGGCTCAAAATAGTGAGTTATACAGTCTAGCACACGGCTTAACGCACACCTATATGACTCAAAGCTCAAATATGTCTCACACGGCTTAGACACATGCCTGTTTCTCTGGCCCTTGTATCCCTAAATCCAAAATAGTGAGTTAAACAGCCTGGAGACACGACCATATCCTTGGCCTGTGTGACCGTAATTCACAAACAGTGAGTTACACGACCTTGCACACGGCTGTATGGCATCGACAACAATATTTTTTGGTGCTCAAAAATCATAGAAAATTGGGTTTTCGTTACACACCTAGTATATTTTCAATTAGGAACTATGCAAAAGAATATTGAAACCTAAAATGATCTTTCAAAATGAATTGAATGAATTAATTGACAATAGTCGCACAGTTTAGCTCTTAACTAACTATGACGAATGCTTCGACGGAAATTCTCCAGTGAAACTAATGCTTATCGACGAGTCAACAACAATTACTTGAATTAGCGTGTTGGAGATTGTTACCTTCTATATATTCGCCTAAAAGGAAAACTAAATGAACGCTTAATAGAGAATTCAAACAAGTCAAAGAAAAAACTAACTTCGACAGAAACAAATAAAAGTGAAAGTTTAACAGAAATTCTACAATAAAACTAACGCAATTAACCTTTCAGTCGAGAAACAATGAAATGCGCAGTTCCTTGAACACACAATGACAAAAATTTAAAGACAAACTTTAACGATTGAGAAAACTGAGAAGAAAAGAAAAGAAAGGAAAAGAAGAAAAAGAAAAAAATAACGTAAAAGAAAAAGGAAAGTACAAGAAAAAATTTAAAATTTTGTAGAGTAGCAATAACATATCCTTGCTTTGCTTACGCAGAGATTAGAACACAAGGCTAGGAAGTATACAGAAACTTAACCATCAAACCATTAAGCTCATTCTTGATAAAGATTAACACATAAATAAAATTAAGTCAAATGTTCAAGGATAAGGGCCAAGTCAAACAAAATAAAAAAATTTTCAAAAGTGAGGTTTGAACCATTGACCTCCAACACATAAACAGAGCACTTAGCCACATATATAGAGATTTAATTATATCAGAATTTAACAAACAAAACTTAAATTTTTAGGGCATTACATAGATTTTTTTAAAATAATATAATTCTTAGGATAAGTAATATTCTTATGGTGCATTTGCATGATTTAAATTCCTTAAATATTTGTTTTATAGCTAGTAATGAAAATGCTTGTTGGTTATGACATAGAAGATTAGGGTATGCAAGAATGAGTTTTATTTCCAAGCTTAAAAAAAATGATATTGTTATTGGTTTGCCCAAATTTTCAATTAAACTTGATCAAGTACGTGATGCATGTGCAAACGGTAAACATAGGGGAGCATTTTTTAAATATAAGAATATAGTCTCTACATCTAGACTAATTCAACTTATTCATATTGATCTTTTTAGACCAACTAGGAAAATTAGCTTAGCTTTGCTATTATTGATGATTATTCTAGATATATATGGGTTTTCTTCTTATTTTCAGAAGATGAAACTTTAGAAAAATATCATTATTTTTTGTAAAAGGATTCAAAATCAAGTGGGATATTCAATTCAAATGCAACAAGTGACCACAGAAAATAATTTAAATGGCTTTGAAAAATTTTGTAATGAACATGGCATTAGCCACAGCGTTTTGAGACCTAGAACCCCTCTACAACATGGAGTTTTTGAGTGGAAAAGTAGGACCTTAGAGGAAATGGCTAGGACCATGTTATGGGAAAACAACGTTAAGATATTTTTGGGCAAAAGCCATAAACACTTCTTGTTATATTATCAATAGACCTATGGTTAGACCTATTTTAAAGAAAACACTGTATAAACTTTCAAAAGAAGAAAGCCTAACATTAGCTATTTTCATCCTTTTGGTTTCAAATGTTTTGTTTTAAATAATGAAAAAGATAATATAGGAAAATTTGATGTCAAAAGTGATAAAGGCATTTTCTTAGATATTCCACTAATTCTAAAGCTAATAGAGTTTTTAATAAGACGACCTATCACACCTCAAAATCGTACTTCGAAGTTTCGAGGGTAATTTAGGAATTTTAGCTCTAGTGTGCTTGGAAATTTTGTAGCATAGTAACTCAAAGATGGTTTCGTCTATCGCTTTTAGAAAATCAAATCAATTTTTGAAAATAAAATTGAAAAGACTCTCAATTTTGTATTAAGGGTTGTTTTGAAATAGAGGTTAAAACTAGGAGTACTAAAAGGGAAAATAGCCTAAAATTGTAAAATCAACCTAATATCTTCTGCCACCTACAAGTTTCACGATAGTTTTTCCCATTATTTTGTTTGTGTCGTTCCTTGCTCCCTAATCATTCAATTTTGTTTTGCAAACTTAATTCCTTTGATTTCTATCATTCTCTAAGTCATAAATCTCTATAGAATCGTAAGAAAAACATCTAAGAAAACCATAGATTTCTCCATTATTAATCTTGTGGGTTTTTTCAATTTTTAATCAAAAGCTCATTTTTCTTCCATTGAAGGTAACCATTCATCTTTCTATTAGTTTTAGATGTTATCTAATCTTTTAAACTAAGTTTTTAGCCATTGAATCACATGTTTTGAATAAAAGCCAAAAATTGAGTCGCTAATGGTGGATTTCAAGATTTTGGGTAAAAATGTGGTTTCAAAGTGTTTTTCAATTAATTTTGATGTAATTAAAAGGTTTCTAAACTTACTTTAAATTTTTGTTAAGGATTTATAAGGATTAAATGAATTTTCATGAAAATTACCATAACATGTCAAAGAAAATTTGATATCATGAATAATTAGATGAACGGAATCAGTTTTAGGCAAAAAGATTAAGTATAGACCAAGATAATTGAGTTTAAAGTTTTCTATGTTGAAGGTTTCAGTTACAACAGAATTTAGCTTAGGCTTGTGTTTTGATTGTTTGAAATGAGTCTTTAGCTAAATGTTGATTGTGTTGTTGTATGATTTATTTTTCTGAAGCTTTAGATTCGTTAGGACTTTCTACGAGTTAAGGAAAGGCTAGTTTGAGCTTTCGACATCTCGCCAAAAGCGTAATTGATGAGTGTTTTGAATCACTGCTTTTAGAAATGATTCATTGAGTTAATTAGGAATTTAAAAGTAGCCTAAACCCCAACTCTAAATTCTGAGTGTAAGCTTTCTCATACTCTTGATTTAATATGTGAATGTGTGATGTGAAATTGTGGATTAAAATGTGATATTATGATATGTGAAATAATATTATGATGGCTATTGTGAAAAAGTTGATTGTGGGCATGTTATATGTGCCATATGACAATGATTATGCTGTGCTTATAATGTAATTATGTAGTGATAAAATGCAAAAAATGGTAAGTAATTATGTGTATTAATTGCACATATTTTGGCCTTGTGAACTTTGAGACCATTAGATATAGTTGGCATGCCATAGAATTGTGAGTAGTCACCCATATATGTTGTATTTTTAGGGTGTAAAGGCCTAGGATAGTTTTAGAGAGATAAGGAATGTGACCTAAGCTCCATTCATCGGGATATGTTTGGTGTGATGGAGCGTGCGAGCTATATGCTACAGTTTTAGGATATGTTCGACTCTTTGAGTCATTTGGTGTGTTGGATATTTTTGTATCCGGTGTGTGGTGGTAGAGTCCACTTTAATGTTTCATAGATCAAGTGCCAAATTATCAATGTGATCTTATATACTGTGATAATACGATGTGAGATGGATGCATGAACATGTGAATAATATGCTAAATGAGTTTATTTAAATTTCATGAAAATGTTAGTATCTTCTCTCATTTTCATTTAACTTGTGAATGCATGTGAATATATAAGCTAGACTTGTGAGTTATCAAAGCATGTATACGTTGCTAGTTTTATGATTTAATGAAGCATGAATATGTTATTGGAACTTGGTTAGAATATGATTGTGAATGTGTTATAGTATGCTCTTGCTTAACCTTTGATGTTGTGTATACATTATGGATACTCTGACATTCACCAAGCTTGTAAAGCTCACCCACTCTTTTTTAAACCCTTGCAGACTGGATGTGTTTCGGTGTGAGTGGTGTGGTTCCAAGGGAGTGATCCAAGCAAGACTTGCATTATTTCGTAGGTGTTTATTTATTTGTTTATGTTTTAGAAAATAAAGGCAATAGGTAGAATTATTACTTAATTATTCCATGATATTTTTGATGTTTTCATAGCTTATTTACTTTTAGAATTCATGGACTTAGATCGTGATATAGTGATTTCTTGCTCGAACACATTTTTTATGTTTGAATTGATATTACAACCATTTTGATGTTTATTTGATAAAGTCGGATATGCATGATAAATGGACTTAAGTTGGAATGGACTATATGCTTTTATATGTTGTGTTTTTGCTGTTTAGAGTAGTGGTATTGATAATCAAGATTTAAAAATGATACCTTCATGATTTGTGAAAGTGCAGGAAGTCAGTAACATAATTTGGTATTGATACCATTTCACGAGTATCAATACTTGAGGTAAAATAATCGATACTTAATGAAATGTGCTAATAATTTCTAAGATTTTGATTTTAAGTGAGAAACAAAATTCTATTTTGGTATCAATTTTCCAAGTAATATCGATACTATTTGAGAGAAATATCAATACCTTTGATATAGTATCGATACCTACGTGATTTGTTTCGAAATTTTGCTATGTGGTTCTAATGCATGTTTAACTCTCATTTTAATTTCACTTGATGAACAACTATGGTGTATAGTGGTGGGATAGAACCTTTTCTCATAAATTGAAATTGGACTGCATTCATAAGCATTGGCATAGATATAAATATTGAGATATTATTGTTATGAGTTGATTTGAAATACTGAAATTCTGAACTTCTATTCAATTGTGATAATTCTATTAGTTGATATTTTGTACAAGGCTTTCTTGTGATTGAACTCACACTGAGCTTCGTAAGCTCATCCCCTTCTTACTTCCATCTTTACAGACAACCTACCATGTTAGGACGCTGACTTGGCATACGAAGGACTCGGCTGGGATTGATCTTTTTATTAAAAAGTATTTTAGATTTACTATTTAAAATTTCTATTATTTTGGGACTTGTATTATTTTATTTGAATTATGGCATAAGACCTCAATTTTGGGTTTGTTTAGCATGCATGGTGGTTATTTTGAATTTATGATATTAAAACATGAAATTAGAATTAATTATGCATAAAATTATTGTGATTTTATTTAATTAAAACTAAGTTGAATTTTACCTTTCTGCAACTGGATTATAAGTAAGTTTTGAATAATAAAGAACTTGTAAATTAACTAAGTTTTTGAAAGTTGTAACTATTACAAGAAAGAAAAACTAAATAGGTTTGGTTAACTCGTGAGTTTTCTATAAATGGGCTAAGTTTTCTTCTAAGATAAATAAATGTTTTAATATGACTATTTTAGAAACTTTGATAGCTTGCTGGGCCATTTTGATGGCCAATGTAATCTTTCAAAATTGGGCCGAACGTTTAGATTGGGTTGGGGAGGTTACATTTGACGGTATCAGTGCATAGGTTTATTAAACTCAGACTATGAATTTTTGAATGAGTCTGCATGTAGTAAAAAAAGGTATTTTAGGAAACCCATGCTACAAGTTTTTGAAAAAAAATGATTTTCATCAAGAAATTAAATCCAAGACTCCAATGTCGATCCTACTCTAGTTACTCTGACTCTCAAAAATTAAGATAAACTGTAAATTGTGATCGTTGGACCGTAAATACTTAAGAAGTAGCTAATGCCTAAACTTTTTGTTTGAAAATTGTAGATACACTTTAGATCTAAGATTTTCAAAAGTGCACTATAAACACTTGAGGTAGACGTTATAGAGGTAGGCCTTGTAGGGCCTCACCTATAGAGCCACCCATTTTTCAGGGAGAAAACCCAATCCATAAGGAGGAGTACGTAGAAAATTCTATCGCCAATGGTGGCAGAAGCTATATGAATTGAGACAATGCAGTGTCGCAAGCAATACTGAGGGTTTTGCAAAGGGTTATTGAGCCCAAACTGGATTAGGGAGCCATGGATCTATTACAGAGAGGCTCCAATCGAATGGGGTGAAAATATTTAAAGGTGTTCCTGGAACAATGCCTATTATGGTTGAGTAATGGATGGAGTTGACAGAAAGGATTCTAGAGGATCTTGATTATACTCTAGAAAAAAAACTAAAGGGAAATGTGTCCTTGCTTAAAGAAGAAGTCTATCGTTGGTGGCAATCTGTTGTAAATGGTGCACACAAGTTAAATGTTAGACCTGTGAATATTTCCAAGAAGCCTTTCCAAAGATGTATGTGGGTATTAGATATGTGGAAGCTCACAGACTCGAGGTTATTGAGTTAAAGCAGGGAGATAGGACCGTGTCAGAATACGAGACTGAATTTCTGAGGCTCAATTGCTATGCCTAAAGAATGGTTACCACAAAGTAGGGTAAGTGCATAAGGTTCGAAAAAGGATTGTATTAGGATCTCAAGATATAGGTTGATCAACACCAAGAATGAGTTTTTTAGACCCTAGTGGAGAAATCCAAAATCATGGAAGAGATCAAACAGTTATAATGAGAAAGATGAGAGAAAAGTAAAGTCTCGGCTAAGCGAGACTCTGGTTCCAAGGGGTTGAATTCCCATCCTGTGAAACGAGCCAAAGAGGGCAGACTGCAACAAGAGTTTAGTGTGATTGACTCTAGGGGTTGGATTCCTCACTGTTCGTACTGTGAAAAATGTCCTTAGGGTGAGTGTTGGAAGAAATTGGGTGTTTGTCTTAAGTGCGGGTCGGTGGAGTAAAAATTTAAGGATTGCCCTCAGCGGATTGAGCAGGCGCAACCTTCAGCCCAAAATTAGGTTCAAAATTGGAGATCATGTTAATTAGTACAAAGGGTAGAGGTCAAAATAAGGCTATAAATACCATAGCAACTGGTGCGAACTGAACTGAGGCTAGACTACCTTCCTTTGTTTAAATAGTTAGAGATCATGAGATAAAGATATGTCCTATGTCATCACAGATATTTTACCCTAATAGACATAAACTGACCTATCCATAAGTTGCTCGTAATATGCTTGTTAAATTAGAAAACGGGCTAGAGAGAACCCCTACTGATATTATCATAGTAAGGTCATAGGATGTTTAAGAAGAAGTATTGCATGGAACTGAATGGAAATTAGAGTTGCGTAGCGAAAGCGTGGTGGTTGTTTTGAAAAGAGGAATAACGAAATTTGTGGTTAAACAATTGATGTGTTAAAAGGGAAATTTCGAGGACAAAATTTTTTAAGGAGGAGAGAATAGTCACACCCTAAAATATAGGGGGTTAATCAAAATGGATAGACAAGAAATAAGACATAGGTTGAATGGTTAAGTGATATTGCATCCATCCTAGATGTCCTAAGCTCAAACCTCATTCCTCCCATTTCTTTTCCTTTTGTTTTAAGCAACATAAGATAAAAACCACACTAAAAGAAATACTATTATGGGGTAAAAACAAAATAAGAGATAGGCTTTAGGCCTAATGGTTAAAATGCTAGTTCCCTTCCCATTTACCCAAGTTTGAGCCACACCCTTCCCTTTGCATTTCCTTTTTAATTCAGCCCAAGTTTTATGTAAATTACACTTGCCACCCCTATGGTTTAGAAACCCTAGAAACTTAGTCCTTTCTACTCCTAGTTTGATTAGAATAACTATTTTTTTCATAATTTTAGTAAAACTCCTCTTCATCATTTATTTATTTATTCATTTTTTCTTGTCCTTCTCTTTTCTCTTATAATTGCACCATATTTTTATCCTTGAACTATTGATCATTTTCTTTCTCGTATCAAACCAACCCCACTTGTTTATTTCTTGACGATGTTATCGTCAAATAGAGTACTTTATCATTGCCAAAATTCATACCTATTTTAGATGCATCAGATCATATTTGATCAGGAGAAATGTTGATTAAACTCCCAAAGACAGGATAAGGGCCACAGCCACATGGTCATGTGCCCTACAAACCCTAAACTAGTTTGAATCTCACACGACCAAGAACCTTCCACACAGTCATGTCCCTCCTATAAGTTAATTTTGCAATTGCCAGACGACTATAGTTTGTTACACGGCTTGGCCACATAGCCATGTAACCCTTCCACGTGGCCGATAGCCTCTCACACGGCCTAGCCACATGGTAATTTGTTGCCTATTTTACAGTTTTACCTAGAATTTTATGAATTGTTCAGTTTAGTGCCTAAATAGACCCCGAACTATTTCAGTGCTTTATTTCATTCAATTGAGTCCCTGATAATATGAGTAACAGAATCCATGAATCTAATTGACTGAATTATTACTATATATGCATGATATGAAAATAGTACATGTTTACTGTCACTGTAACTCTGATTATCTAACAATGTTTTCCATACCACAGTGTTACTGATTGCATGACATATATGCCTACTGCTATTGTTAAACCAAATACATGTTAAGCAAGTTTATTACTACTGTCATGCTCCATCATAAGCATGATAATTACTACTATATATATATTTTTATAAGCATGTCATTGTTGCCATATTGATTTGTTATAGCTTGTCATGTTGCATTGCATGGGGTGGGAAGATTTTAATGGAAGAAGTAGTCAACAATTTATTTGCTTCACCAATGGTTTATCCATAAAGTATTTTAGTCGATAGTTTATCTACTCGACCAATGGTTTATCCACAATGTACTTTTATCGTCAATTATCTGCTCGACCATTGGTTCATCCATAACATATTAAGATCTTTTATCTGCACCCATGTATGGTTCATCCACCAATATCTTTAGTCAGCAGTTTATCTGCATGACCAGTGGTTCATCCACAACGTATTAGCAACTTTTATCTTCATATACAGATGGTTCATCCACCAATATTCTTATCGTTAGCAGTTCATCTACAACAATCAGTGGTTTATCCATAATATGGTGTGAAGGTAGAGGAGTTTTAGGGAACTCCTACTATGGTGTATACCAGTGGGGTAGAACCTTTTTTGATAAATTGGAATTGTATTGCACTCATAAGCATTCACATAGAGATGAATATTAGGGTATTATGGTGATGAGTTGATTCAAAATACCAAAATTCTAAATTACTGTTCAATTGTGATCATTCTATGAGTTATATTATGTACGATTTGTCTATTTTTTGCATTGGTTTTCTTGTGATTGAACTCACATTAAGCTTCGTAAGCTCACTCCCACCCATATTATTTCCATATTTATAAGCAACCAACTAGGTTAGGGCATAGACTCGGCATATGGAGGACTTTTCTCGAATGAATCTTTTTATTGAAAAGTATTTTAGATTTAGCATTTGAAATTTTTGTTATTCTGCGATTTGTATTATTTTATTTTATTTGTGGCATGGGACCTTGATTTTGGGTTTGTTTAACATGCATGGTAGTTACTATGAATTTAGAATATTGAAACATGAAATTAGAATTAATTATGCATAAAATAATCCTGATTTTACTTAATTTAAACTAAGTTGAATTTCATCTTTCTGTTGCTAAATTATACGTAAATTTTGAATAATAGATAACCTGGAAATTAACTAAGTTTTCGAAAGTTGTCACCGTTATATGAAAAAAATAAAGTAAATCGGTTTGTTAACTCATGAGTTTTCTGTAAATGGGCTAAGTTTTCTTCTTAGATAAACAAAATTTTTAATATGACTATTTTAAAAACTCTGATAGCTTATTGGGCCATTAAGGTGGCCAATGTAATCTTTCGAATTGAGGCTAAAGTCTAGGCCAGGTTGGGAAGGTTACTTTTGGAATTGTCACGCCCCAAAATCTAAGGAGTTAATCATAATGGATAGACAAAAAATAAGACAGAGGATGAATGGTTATGTGATATTGCATCCATCTTAAAAGTCCTAGGTTCAAATCCCATTCCTCCCATTTCTTTTCATTTTATTTTCAGCAACTTATGATAAAAACCATACTAAAATAAATACTATTAGACGAAAAAATTGAACTAGAAATAGGCTTTGAGCTACTGGTTAAAACGCTAGTTCCCTTCCCATTTACCCAAGTTTGAGCCACACATTTCCCCTTCTATTCCTTTTAATTCTTCCCAAATTTTAGGTAAATTACCCTTGCTACCCCTAGGGTTTACAAATCCTAGCAATTTAGTCTTTCCTAATCCTAGTTTGACTAGAATAACTATCTTTTTTTTATAATTTTAGTAAAAGTCCTTTTCATCCTCTATTTATTTCTTCCTCTTTTATTTTCCTCTTTTCTCTCTTAATTATAGCATATTTGCATCCTTGAACTATTGATTATTTTCTTTCTCTTATCAAACCAACCCCATTTCTTGAATTCTAAATGATGTTAGAATTATCGTCAAATAGCATCCTTCATCCTTGCCAAAAACCAAACTTGTTTTAGGGGTATTAGACCATATTTGATCGTAAGGAACGTCGATTGGACTCCCAGAGAAAGGTGTGTTTTCTTTTACAAGTGAATTGGGGTAAACCATGTCTAGGATTAGGGCCACCTAGTTACCCTCATAGGCGTGTGGACCACACGGGTGGACCATGCGACCCCTCACATGACCATGTGCCCTGCAAACCCTAGGCTGGTTCAAATATCACACAACTGTGTCCCTCCTGTGGGTTAATTTTGCAATTGTCACACGACCATAGTATGTTATTAGGCCTGGCAACACTCTGTTACAAGGCCTAGCCACATTGTAACACCCCAAACCCGGCCCAGACGTTATGACCGGATTCGACATGCCACATCGAAGCGTTCAAAACATTTTATATTGTTGATCCAGAAAAACTTACTTAGTGTTTTAAAAGATAATTTCATTATAGGTTAAAGTGAATGGAAGCTGTGCACCAGGTAGGAAACAGGAAAAGAGGTGGTGAGTCCATCGGACTGCTTAAGTACCAAGCTCCCTTCGGATCCAATCCTAGACATGCATACCGCCATTGCCACGCCTTAACGTCATGGATATTCCTAGGAAACCGATTTGATTAAGTCATTTTTAGGAAAAGTGATTAATTTTGGAAAATACTTTCATTGCGGAAGCATTGCTTGTTGTCGTGTTATTTTGAAATAAATTGTTGTTTTTGAAAACGCGCCCTAAAGCTATCCAATTTCAACAGTTAAAATAAGTAATACCTATCTTAGTAATACATATTAAAACCATCAAAAATAATTACGCGGCCTTATTACATTTTAAAACCCAAAACTTCAAACGTAAATAAAAGGATGTCCAGTTCACCAGAAGAAAATCAAACTTTCAGAACGGGTGGCCACTCCGAATTCCCTCACAGCTCCAAGCCCACTATGGTTGGGGATTACATGCGTGGATGGAAATAAAAGGGGTGAGTTTGGGGAAACTCAGTGTGTAAATTAACCCAACCATAGCCTATATCAGCTCAAACCACAGAAACAGAATAAGTTGGCCTTAGCCCAGAACAGAAATTCAGAATAAAGCCCATAGGCCCATAACAGAACAGAACAGAACAGATATTACATGTTTATGCAGAAACCCAACCCAGATCCATCCATAACACCCCCGTACCAGCCTTACACCATGTGGGGAGACTACTCGACCCACCCAACCGCTACACACCACAGAAATCGCAGCGAGGCTGCCAGATATTGTGACGAAGTCACTAGATATAGATATTGTGGCAAAGCCACCAGAACAGATATATGTGGCAGAGCCACCAGATCAGATAATTGTGGCATAGCCACCAGGACGCTTCCTCCATAATATAACCCATGTCCCCATGCAACAGATATATAATCATGGCATACATCATACAGAATCAGATCGTCATGCTTTTCAGTCAAAATTAACCCTAGGGGTATAACGGTAATTTTGCACCTAAGGGTATAACAGTAATTTTCCATACATAGGGTATTATAGTAATTTAGCTACTTTTAGGGTTTTCATGCATATCCTAACTATTTACGTACTATCAAAACACTTACCGCGCATACTTACCGAATTGGGCCCGTTGGCCCATGAACCCGATCTTTGGCCCATTAAGCCTAAATTATCAAAATGTACGAAATCGCGCGTACTGCAGTTTATTACTTTAGATTACCAAATATACAAACCCAACTACCTTACGAGCATTCGCAGACTCGCAAATTCCCAAAATACCGACTTTTTGGCATTTCGGCTTTTCGGCTTTTGCCAATCTAGTCTATGAGAGGGTGTCAGTTACACACCTGTTTGTGACGATATGCTGACGAGATCCACACACGAACCACCTACAATTGGATTACTAACACGTTAATCTAACTATTCAAATACAAACTACGTATTAACCCCTTACAATATTCGGCCAACCACACCTACAGATCATAGTAAGCTTATAAGAAATCAATAACTCATTAACAAATTTTTGTCAATGTTTACCACATAATCATAATTTCACTGCAAGCTGTCTTCCTGAGCAACAGTCACTAAATTATTTATAACTGGAGCTACGAAACTCCAAATCAAGTGCAATTAATTTTCCCTGAAAATAGACTCATATATCTTCTATCCATAAAATTTTCAGAATTTTTGGTTTGGCCAATCAATACCAGATTTTTCTTAAAGTTTCCCATGTTTCACTGTTTGACTAATCTGACCTCTCTTCATTACAAATCAAATTTCTCATTGTACAGAATTCAAAATATGTTCTAGTTTATTCCATTTGAAACTAGACTCATTAATTTTTAATTACATAATTTATGCAGCTTCTAACTCATCTTTCACAATTTATGGTGATTTTCCAAAGTCATGTTACTGCTGCTGTCCCAAGCAGATTTATTACCAAAACACTCTTTCACACCTAACTTGCATGCTTGTTATTTAAACATGTATATCACCAATCAATCATCACATATCTATGATTTTACTTAAGTATAATCTCCATTTCATCATTTTAAAGCACAACATGTTGGCCGATTTTTTCCCTTAGCATCTAAGGCACATGCATGATCTTTTGTGGCTCAACTTCACCTATCTTCCATTTTTCATCAAAAGAACATGAAACAACAACCATTTCATTCATTTTAATTCATGACCAAATGCTCACAACACACCCAAAAACCAAAATATGCTTCAAGAGTTAAGGTA
Organism: Gossypium hirsutum; assembly: GCF_007990345.1. NCBI lineage: Eukaryota > Viridiplantae > Streptophyta > Magnoliopsida > Malvales > Malvaceae > Gossypium > Gossypium hirsutum. The sequence continues at coordinate 96,289,124 of NC_053425.1, forward strand.
GAATTAAGAAGAACTCATGAATATCAAGATAGAAGCAAACTACCATGAACTTACCTTCAATTTTCTTCCCCAAGTGACCGAACATTCAAGAGCTTTCTCCTCTCCTTTCTCTTCTCTAACTTTCGGCTATGATGAACAAAGATGGACAAAACTTTGTTCTTTTCACCCCTTTTTCTTTTAATAAAATTTCATATTTCATCCATTTAATTCTTTAATACAAAAGACATGAAATGCCCATCATGGAACATTTACCTAAACCATTATCATGGAACATTTACCTAACCCATTATCATGGAATATTTACTTAATCCATTATCATGGAACATTTACCTAACCCATTATCAATTTGTACCATGAATTATGGATATCAAGTGCTCATATTGTCTACAACAACATGATGGCTGGCCACTTCATGTAAAATGGGAGGTTTGTCATGCAAATCCTCCTATTTTGCACTCCTATTTATTTGGCCACTTCAATTTAGCCTATAGCATTTTCAAACATTTTCACATAGGTCCTATTTCATAATTTCACCCCCTTTTTCTTATGGAACAAAAATTAACTAAAATTGCCGGGTTCTATCTTAAGCTTGGGCCTTCTAGAGGCCTACTAACATAATTAAACCTATGCCAACATTCACAGAATTCTCGAAAATTGGGGCGTTACACGCATGGCCATGTAACCCTTCCACATGGCCTATAGCCTCTCACACGGCCTGGCCACAAGGCCGTGTGTCCCCTATTTTTATAGTTTTGCCTAGAATTTTATGAATTGTTTAGTTTAGCCCCTAAATAGACCCCGAACTATTTTAGTACTTTATTTTATTCAACTAAGTCCTTGAAAATATAAATAATGGAACCCATATATGAATCTAATTGACTGAATTATTACTATATATACATGGTATGAAAATATTACATGTTTACTGTGACTGTAATTTTGATTATCTAACAATGTTTTTCATACCACAGCGTTACTGATTGCATGACATACATGCCTACTGCTACCATTAAACCAAATACATGTTAAACAAGTTTATTGCTATGGTCATGATCCATTATAAGCATGATAATTGCTAATGTATATATATTTGTTATAAGCATGTCAATTCTATCGTATTGATCTGTTATAGCATGTCATGTTGCACTGGGGTGGGACGATTTGAATAGAGGAAGTAGTTGGCAGTTTATCCACAACGTATTTTAGTCAGCAGTTTATCTACTCGACTAGTGGTTCATCTACAACGTATTTTAGTCAACAGTCATCTGCTCGACTAGTGGTTCATCTACAATGTATTAAGCAACTTTTATCTGCACCCATGGATGGTTCATCCAGCAATATTTTTAGTCGTCAGTTTATCTGCATGACTAGTGGTTCATCCACAACGTATTAGCAACTTTTATCTTAATAGACAGATGGTCTATCCACCAATATTATTATCTTTAGCAGTTCGTCTGCAACGAACAGTGGTTTATCCACAATGTGGTGTGAAGATAGAGGAATTATGGGGAACTCCTACTGTGGTGTGTACCAGTGGGGTAGGACATTTTCTGATAAATTGCAATTGCACTGGATTCATAAGCATTTGCATAGACGTGAATATTGAGATATTATAGTGATAAGTAGGGGTGAGTATTCGATCGAGTCGAGCCGAACTGAGTAAAAAAAATTCAAGTTAATCGAGTTGACAAATTCTATTTTTGCAACCAAACTTGATTTGAATTTTTTTTGAATTGAGTCAAAATTTTTGATTCAAGTCAAGTCGAGTGAATGAATCTTATTATTTATAGCCAATGTTGCATTTTTCATGGACCGATTAATTAACTAGTAGATGAACTACAAGATTATTTAACTACAAAAACAATATAATTGTTTTGCCTTTTAACTTTAGAAAAGGTAAACATTTATCAAAACTACATAGTTTTGTCTTTTCTTATTCGGATTTTCGAATAACTCGAATTATGTAATGAGTTAAACCGAAAAGCTTAGTTTTTTATTCGAGTTGACTCGAATAACTTGATTAACTCAAATAACTCGAACTATTTAATTCAAATTTTGAATTTTTTATTGAGTTTTTCGAATCGAATCGAATTTTTCTCACCCCTAATGATAAGTTTATTCAAAATATCGAAATTATAAAATACTATTCAATTGTGATCATTCTATGACTTGATATTTTGTACGATTTGTCTATTGTTTGCACTGATTTTCTTATGATTGAACTCACACTAAGCTTCGTAAGCTCATTACCCTTCTTATTTCTATCTTTACAGAAAACCCACCAAATTAGGACGCAGATTCGACATATGGAGGACTCGGCTCGGATTGATCTATTTATTAAAAAAATATTTTAGATTTACTATGTAAAATTTCAATTATTTTTGGACCTATATTATTTTATTTGAATTGTGGTATAGAATTTCGATTTTAGGTTTGTTTAGCATGCATGGTAATTATTTTGAAATTTAGAATATTAAAACATAAAATTAGAACTAATTATGTATAAAATTATCCTTTATATTTGAATTAAAACAAAGAAAAGTAACATTATCTTTATGTTTCCTTTGTCATATTTTAAACTTGTTTGAAAAAAATATGTACAAATTTTGTTTAATTCAATTAACTTATTGAAGCAATTGAAATTAAAATTCTCATTAATTATAGTTAACTACGGGTATTACCTAACTATTTGAATATCCCGAAATTTGTGTATGACTTTTTTTTTTAACTAAAGTGAGTATGATTTGAGGTAAGTTTAGTTTAAAAATTGAAATGATGAATATGAATGAAAGGAGGGACCCTTTATTGGTGTGCTGAGAGCAATCGCCAATTATACCCTTTAATGTGTGAAAATTGATTTTTTCTTTCATTTAAACTAGAGTGTTTAATGTTAATAGTAATGATTAAAATAGAAAATGAAGTTTTGTGTAAAAGTTGGTTGAGGTTAACATTTGAAAAGAAAACAGAGACTAAAAAAGGTGTGAAATAATCTCTTTGACCAAAGTTTCATGGTTGTCAACCATGCAAGTGAGCTGGAAATGGACCCTCTGATAACCCAATATCTTGTCAAATTTTGTTAGTATTGTTATCACAACATATACTATTTTCAATTTTGATGGCTTCAAAAAGAGAAATCACATACATATGGGTCTACCATCATCAACAAGGAAACCATATCTTAATTTGTACCTAATGCTTTTATTTTTGTGGGAACCAAGAAAGCCCTCTTTCTACTGTTGAAGAAATTACAAAATTGATATATAGCTAGAGTTTTAAATGTTCAGCACATATCCACCAACCAATCTTTCCTCCATGAAAAGGCTAATGTTTAGAGCCACTAGACCTCAAGTTTTCATTAAATTCCTACTTTGTTGAAGAAAGTAACCAGATCGATTACTATATATACAAACTGAACTCATGAATCCCAAAATGTAGCAGTGATATTAATGAAGGTGTTTTTATATTGATTTTAACCCTCAGTTACTATTTACAAGTTGAACTCCTGCATTATAATTTGGATCATAGCATGTCTCAAATGGTCTAGCATTAATTCATGAACACCATTTTGTTTTAAAAGGTATCCAACACAATGACAATGCTTGTTGTTTTACATGAAATGCACACCACTCTCTTAGTGTTCCATGTTGTTTCATATTGCTCTTTTTTTTGGCCAAGTTTAGCTTCAACCTACCTAACAAACAATGCATTTTACTCTTCAAATTACTGACATCATGCTTGGCACTTGGCAGTGTATGGGAAAGAAAAATTTAGGACTCTTTACTCAACTAACCCAGAAAATATAAATATTTATGAAAATAATCCCAATTTAAAAACAATAATGAAAATGATCTAAAATCTACGTGTCAATCGGTGCCAACTCCCATCATCATGTAATTATTACCTGTTGATTGGCCTGAAATTAAAAAATATATATTTTTTTGGTATCGACTGTAACACCCCAAACTCGGCCTATACGTTACGATCGGATCTTGAGAAATTATATTAACTTATTTAAAAACTTTCAATTCAATCAAACTTAGTGTGCATTTCGAAAACATAAAATTCAAACAAAACTCTCACAAATGTTTAGTAAAACTTAAGTTTGGAATATTTTATCTCAGACCCAAAATTTGAATTTGAAATCATGTGTTTTTTCCAAAAAGTACTAATGTTGGTAGATCATTTCCAAAACCAAGGCAAACATATGTTAAAAACCATTTAATTCTTTACGGAAAAACACTAAGTGATTACTTAATCCTCACAACGAAAATTTCAAAAATTTTAATTTTGAAAACTGAATTTTCAGTGTCGAAACCATTTTCTAAATCGAGTCTTGGAAAATGGGAATCGATTTAAAAAACGAAAACAGGAGTCGCCACCAATCTTTTTAGGTGTGATTGGATCACCTTTAAAACATTTTGTTTTAAAATCATTAGTTTTGGTCCACGGAATAAAAGAACGGGATTGGGAGTCGGTTACGTACGAGGAAGGATTAGCACCCTCGTAACGCCCAAAAATTGGTACCTAATTGATTATCAAATGTCTCTAATGTCGGAAATTTAAAAATTTTAAGATGTAATCCTCTTTAAAATTCTTTGATTTTGAAAATTTGGGTTCACTCGTATCAAAACATTGACACTAAGTTAACCTTTTGGAAATCCCTATCTCGAAACGACAAATCGCCACATCTAATAAGTTAGGACACAACGCTTTGAAATTCCAAGACAGTTGCTCGTATTTTGAAAATCTTAAAAACTTAGAAGGGTACTTGACTATTCGAACTTAACGAGGAAAGTTGCAACCCAATAAGTTAGGGCACTACTTTTTCGAAATTTCCAAACACCAAGCATTGCCTTTATATTTTTTTGAAAATTTTGGAGCCTTGTCTTTTTAAAGATGATGTATGGAGAAGTGTACTACATTATAAATCATAATAATATATTAGTGTACTAGGTAGATAAAAAATGAATACTACGATAAAAAGAATAATATATATAAAGCAAAAAGAATGCAAACAAAGATATATGTATAGCATGTATTGAAAATGAATAAACAAAGTATATAAACATATGGAATAATATTTAAATGATGCATGACATAAAAACATAATCAAATAATGTATGATATACCAATAGTGTCAATTTGCATATAATTATAATAAAAATAAACTTAACACATACATGATACATACAATATAAAACATATAGAAGAACTAATAAAAAAAAGTAATTGATTGCTAACAAAATATACATACAATTAAAAACAAGACGTTTCATAACCATTTTAAAATAGTATATAATATATAATATAATAACATAGTAACAAGAATAAAAGAATAATAATTATATAATAATATATTGGTTTGAAAGTATGTAAGAGATTTCATAATATAACAATATTAGTTTAAAATGAAATAATATATGTATAGTCAATAAATATAAAAAAAATGAAATATGCATATAATGTGAGTTAAAAATATGATTTAATAATAATAATATACATTTTTAAAATAATATATATAATATAAACATAAATAATATAATTTGCGATACATGATATATATAAAAAAACAATAAATAACATAAAAATAAAACATAATAAAGATTATAAAATAAAATGTAATATAAACATATAAGAAAAATAATAGATATAATATAAAGTAACATATAAAACAATATATATATAATTAATAAATATAATATATGTGAAAATATAATAATATATAAAAGAGATGTAAAATAATATTTAAGAAAAATAATACATAATAAGTAATAATAATATATAATTAAAATAATACTTATAATAAAATAATTTTATAATATATAATATAAAATTAAAATTAAAATAAAGCAAATAATAAAATATATATAGAATAATAAATATAGGACTAAATTTAAAGTTTAACAAAATTACAAGGCGAATTTCAAAGAAACAAAACTGAATTGAGGCCCTATTTAGAACGCGCGTAAAATTAGAGGGACTCACTGGGCAAAATACCCTATTCCCAAAATGGCCACGTTTCTCAGAATATAATTTAACAACTGTCAAGGCCTAATTAAAACTAAAATAAAATAATAGGGCCAAATCATAAATGAAATAAAGTTTAATTGTAAACGTAGAAGGACCGATTGGGAAATTAACCCAATTTTAAAAAATGCGCGGATCCTCCCTGAGTAATTGGGTCAACACGCGGATCCTGGGGGTCGCAGAACGACGCTGTTTGGTTCAAGCTATATAAGCTACCTTCTCAGCTTAAAATTCATTTGAACCCTGATTTTAAGAAAAAAACTAAAAAATTCTCTCTGGAAGAGAGAGAGGAAGGGAGCTCTGGTTCTGGCCTTCGTACGCCACGCGCCCACGCGCCCACGCGCTGCCCTAAGGGCCACTGTATATGAAGATCGGAGGGTTTAAAAATCCTCGTCTCTCAAGATCCAAAACAGGTAGTTCTTCTCATTTTCAAATACCCTTAGTATTTTGCTAAACAGTTTATATATATGGGCAAAAAAAAATAGAGAACAAGTCACTCGATTATCACCTTTGAAACTGTTTGTATTGGTTTTTTATTTTCGTATCTGTGTAATCGTTACAAGGGTTACAAAGGCTTTTTATAGCCTACTGATTTGTTACATAAGGAAAGAAATATCTGATTTCTTTATCTTTGACTGATGTGCTGTGATTTCCTTGCCATTTTCTGCTCTGCTTTTTCGCGTATCTGCTGTTTGTTTCCTTTTCTTGCAGGCAATCGAGCGAGGGATCTGGCAGTGACCATGCTGGTGTAGACGCGTGCACTTATCACGGCGCTGATGGAGCCTTGGTGATGGTCATGACATTCATGACGTAATTTGGGGCCAGACCAAAGGACGACCGATGATCGGGGCGTTGATAAACATTGAAGCCCTTTGGGACAACTTATTAAACAGTGGCCTCGATTTGGGGGTTGCTTGACACTCCCCGAAGCTTCCAGAAATGTTTGCGGCGCCACAGTATTCAGGAAACCCTAGGGTTTTCCCTGTTTCTCTTAAGTCTGTTGGGCCTTTTGGGCTGTTTTGTTTTGGGTCAAGGTTTGTAATGTAATGGGTTAGGTCTGACTTAGACTAGCAGGGATAATGAGTCTGACGGGCTGCTGGGTGTAACGGGTCTTATTTGGGTTTGGGTTTAGCTTAGGGGTATTAGGTATTGTTTTAGCTATTGGGTTATACCCAGATATGGGTTTTTGTATTTGGGCTTTGGGTAGCGACAGTAGGCCTGGACTTTCAATGGACTTTTTAATAAATGTTTATTTATTTATCTAATTTTTCTTTATTTAAACCCGGTCAAATTTGGGCTATTACAGCTGCCCCTCTTTGCTTATTGTTGTGTAACAGGAATCAAGCAAAGACTCATAGAAAGACCCAAATTTGATCGGTTCTATGATCTTCAATCTGCTTTCCGTCGAACATAGAGACACTAATTCTGCTTCTTCGATTTGTAAGGATGTCAAATCATCTTGAGTCTGTTTAAGAACATTTGAGAGTCATAACTGCAATATCCTCGATTTGTTCCTTATAAACACAAGAATACCAAATCATCTTAGATCTGTTTCAGTATAAAAATCTGAAGGTTAGATCTGTTGTATTTGAGAACGTCTGAGAGTCAAATCTGCTATGTCCTCGATTTGTTCCTTGTAAATACAAGAATACCAAATCATCTTGGATCTGCTTCAGTATAAACATCTGAAGGTTAGATCTGCTATATCTGAGAACGTCTGAGAGTCAAATCTGCTATGTCCTCGATTTGTTTCTTGTAAACACAAGAATACCAAATCATCTTGGATCTGCTTCAGTATAAACATCTGAAGGTTAGATCTGCTATATTTGAGAACGTCTGAGAGTCAAATCTGCTATGTCCTCGATTTGTTTCTTGTAAACACAAGAATACCAAATCATCTTGGATCTGCTTTAGTATAAACATCTAAAGGTTAGATCTGCTATCTTTGAGAACATCTGAGAGTCAAATCTGCTATGTCCTCGACTTGTTTCTTGTAAACACAAGAATACCAAATCATCTTGGATCTGCTTCAACATAAATGTCTGAAGTCTAGATCTGTTGTCTTTAATTTATTTCCCATAATCATAGGGCTGCCATGTTGAAATCTTTGATCTTCATGACCTGTAAGATAAGTATGTGCCTATGCCTAAGTATGCTATGATTGAAATGAGTCAATTGCCCTTAACATGTTATGACGCAAAGTGCTGTGAATATGACCCTTATCTCAGGTGTCATTATTCATTCCTTCATTTCTCTTTCTCAAAAATTTATTCTTACTCACCTTGTAAGCCTTCCTCCAATGCTATGATCTACTGAGGATGTCTGTAAGAATTGAATCATCCATTTCTTTTGAACTGGAAGAAAGAAATCCCTCGAGTTCCTTCATTCCTTACTTACATGAATTTCTCGAACAATTGTCCTGTTTTAGTTTCTTGTATTATCTAGAAATTCCAAAGTAATGTGTAAAACTTCGTTTGTGAAAATATTTTAGTTCATCTATCATTATTTTAATGCAACATACTTTAAAAATATCGAGAGATGAGTAAATCTTTGAGAATAATTGGATTCGAATTGTTAATAGTACAAAGGAAATAAGTCTAATAGCATATCTTTAAGAAGAAATAGAATCTAAAGATTGCAAACAGGATAAAAATCAGATGCTCTAAATATCGCCGCTTGAGCATCTATACATTAGTTCCCCGAAGCCTTTCTTGAGTTCGACATGTGTTTAAAAGATCCAAAGTACTTTGTTGATGCCCCAATGTACACTGTGCCTCATTCTCTGTCAAGTCAAATATAGCAAGGTTGCTGTATACCCTTCAAAATTTGAGCTGCCCTTTCAGGTTTTCAACTCAAAATCCCTTTAGTCACAAAGTGCCCTTTGTGGGTTTTCACCTTGGCCTCTCCATCATTTTTTTTTTCAAAATTCAAGGCGCCCTTTGCGGGTTTTTACCTTGGATTCTTTTCGCTTTTAGACAAAGTACTTTTTGACTGAGTCTGAGTTCACCAGATTGGGTAGGCTTTTTCCATCCATTTCTGTCAAAACCAGAGCACCACCAGAAAAAGCCTTCTTCACAACGTATGGCCCCTCCCAATTTGGCATCCATTTTCCTCTAAAGTCCTTCTGAATGGGAAGGATTTTCTTTAGCACAAGGTCCCCCTCACGAAATTCCCTTGGACGAACCTTTTTATCATAAGCTCGTATCATACGCTTCTGGTACATCTGACCATGTCGGATAGCCTTCAGCCTCTTTTCCTCAATCAAGTTTAGCTGGTCATATCGAGACTGAACCCATTCAGCTTCATCTAACCTTATCTCTGTTAAAATTCAGAGAGAAGGTATTTCCACTTCAATAGGTAAAATTGCTTCCATCCCGTAAACTAACGAGAATGGAGTTGCCCCAGTAGAAGTTCTAACGGATGTTCGATAAGCCAAGAGTGCAAACGGTAGCTTTTCATGCCAATCCCTATAAGTCTTAGTCATCTTTCCCACTATTTTCTTAATGTTCTTATTGGCAGCCTCCACTGCCCCATTCATCTTTGTATGATAGGGTGAAGAGTTGTGATGCTTGATTTTGAACTGGTCGCAAACCTCTGCTATCATTTTGTTGTTCAAATTCAATGCGTTGTCGGATATGATCCTCTCAAGCATTCCATACCGACAAATGATTTCCTTCTTCAAAAATTGACTTACAGCTGACTTGGTAACATTTGAGTAAGAAGCAGCCTCTACCCATTTTGTAAAGTAGTCAATTACTACGAAAATAAACCGATGTCCATTCGAAGCTTTCGGCGATATTGGTCCGATGACATCCATGCCCCACATGGAAAATGGCCATGGAGACGTCATGACATGTAAAGGTGAGGGTGGTACATGAATTTTGTCCCCATAAATCTGACACTTATGGCATTTTTTGGCATAGTTGATACAGTCTCCTTCCATAGTGGCCCAGTAATAGCCAAACCTCATGATTTGTCTTGCCATCGTGAACCTATTTGCATGCGTACCACATACACCTTCATGAACCTCTTCTAAAATTAGCTTGGCTTCCACAGCATTGACACATCTCAAAAGTACTTGGTCTTTCCTTCTCTTGTATAGAACATCCCCGTCCAAAACATAGTCACAAGCTAATCTTCTCAGGGTTCGCTTGTCGTTTTCGGATGCTTGTGCTGGATATTTACGATCTCTTACATATCGTAATATATCATGATACCAAGGATTGTCATCCTTTTCTTCATCTTCAAGGTTACAACAGCTAGCTGGAAATTCATAGACACTCATTTGAATTGGTCTTATCTCTTCCTCTTTGTTTGCCTTAATCATTGAAGCCAAGGTTGCTAAAGCATCTGCCATCTGATTCTCATCTCGTGGGAGATAGTTGAAGATGATGTCATTGAACTCTCTTAGTAACCCCAAAACTACCATTCAATAATTGATCAACTTAGGGTCTCTTGTCTCCCATTCACCTCTTAGCTGATAGATTACCAACGCAGAATCTCCATATACTTCTAGGGTTTTTATGCCTCTTTCTATGGCTGCTTGGAGCCCCATGATGCATGCTTTATATTCAGCCATATTATTTGTATAGTCAAAATCTAACTTGCACGTGAATGGGTAATGGTCGCCATTCGGGGATTCCAAGACTGCCTCAATTCCATTTCCGACTGCATTAGAAGCCCCATCAAAATTTAGCTTCCATGGAGAATCTTCAGTTGCCGCTATACACATTAGCTCTTCATTTGGAAAATCAAAATTCAATAGCTCGTAATCCTCCAAAGCTCTACTGGCCAATAAGTCTGCCACCGCACTTCCTTTGATAGCCTTTTGACTTACATAGACTATATCGAACTCTGAAAGCAAAATTTGCCATCTCGCCATTCTACCATTTAGAGCCGTTGATTCCATCATGTATTTTAATGGATCTAATTTTGATATGATCCAAGTAGTATGGTATAGCATGTACTGTCTTAATCTCCGTGTCGTCCAAATCAACGCACAGCACAGCTTTTCTATTGGCGAATATCTTATTTCACAGTCAGTGAATTTTTTACTGAGATAATAAATTGTCTTTTTCTTTTTCCCCGACTCGTCATGCGGACCAAGCACACATCCCATAGAATTGCTGAACACTGACAAGTACAGTATTAACGGTTTATCTGGACTAGGCAGAGATAACATTGGAGCTTTCAACAAATACTGCTTGACTTTCTCGAAAGCATTCTGGCATTCTTCATCCCAAGCACCTTGATTGTGCTTTCTGAGGAGACGAAAGATAGGATCACATTTCTCAGTCAATTGTGAAATGAACCGAGCAATGTAATTCAACCTTCCTAGGAATCCTCAAACTTCTTTTTGAGTACGTGGTGGAGGCAACTCCCGTATGGCTCTGACCTTGTCTGAGTCAACTTCAATTCCCTTTTCACTGACTACGAAGCCAAATAACTTCCCCGATCTGGCTCCAAAGGTGCACTTTGCTGGATTGAGCTTCAACTGAAATTTTCTCAACTTTAAGAACAATCCTCTCAAGACCTCAATGTGTTCTTTTTCTGTTCGCGACTTGGTGATCATATCATTAACGTATACCTCAATGTCCTTATTCATAATGTCGTGAAACAAGTTTACCATGGCTCGTTGGTATGTTGCCCCTGCATTCTTCAACCCAAACGGCATTACTTTATAACAAAATGTGCCCCACAATGTTATGAAAGTAGTTTTATCCATATCCTCTGGATGCATCTTTATCTGATTGTATCCTGAGAAGCCATCCATGAAGGAGAACAACGAATATCCCGCTGTGTTGTCTACTAAAGTGTCGATGTGTTGCAAAGGAAAATTATCCTTTGGGATTGCTTTGTTTAGATCTCTGTAATCAATGCACATTCGTACCTTCCCGTCTTTCTTAGGGACAGGTACAATATTAGCTACCCATTCAGAGTATTTCACTTCCTACAAAAATCCTGCATCAAACTGCTTCTTGACCTCATCTTTTATTTTCAGGACAATGTCTGGCCGCATCCTCCGCAACTTCTGTTGGACCGGTCTACATTCTTGTCTTATCGGAAGACGATGTACTACAATGTCAATACTCAATCTGGGCATATCCTGATAAGACCATGCAAAGATATCCTTGAATTTCCTGAAGCAACTCAATCAAGCTACGCCTTGTTTCATTAGCGATCAGTGTTCCAATTTTCACCTCCTTCCCTTCCTCTAGGGCTATATTCTCTATTGCCTCTTTTTCATGTGGCATGATTTGTTTCTCCTCCTGTTTTACCATTCTTAACAGATTGAGATATACGTCACAATCTTGAACCTCTTCAAAATCCTGAGGCTCCTCTAAACACATGTCTTGCTCACAAGAGAAATCAGGAGCGGTAGTATTAGCGCTCATATCATTGATATCTAGAGACCTGTGAGGGGTATGAAAGAATATACAAAGAATGAATTAATTTGAGAATGATCGTTTATGTGTTATGAATAAAAGAATAAGAATTGTTAGAATTTACAGGAATATTGGTTGATAAAAATGAGACAATACTCTTTTAAATTGGTAAAAGTTATGTTTTATTTGAATAATAATAGATGAACATAAGCCTATTTTCACAAATGTAATCTTACTACTCCTAGGCCCTAGAGTAATAAACATGTTTCGAGAATTACTCTGAAAAATTTCTAAAGACTACAGGAAGATCCTCCGCAGTCTAATTGTTCAGAGAGCTCCTCGGTTCGTAAGGGTGAATACCCTCAAGGTTTTCCTGTCCCAACCACTCACTATGTAAACCATTGATTTGATGACTTTCTTCTACTAGCAACCCCCCTGACTTAAAGGTTTTGGATATAGGTGGGAATGTCATCGGTTCCCACTCTACTTCTCCTCCGTTCAAACGCACCTTCCTTCTTGCTCAATGCTTTTCCATCTCCTGTCTCTTGTGTTTATGGTCTGGCTTGAAACCCAAACCAAAGCGATCCTTCTTCTCCGTCAATTTTGGGATTTGAATCCCTCCTTGCAACTGTTTTCCTAGTCCTTTTCTCGGTGATGCCCCCTTTCCCATTATCATTTGCAAGGCCATCGTTGTAGCTCCAGACATTTTGGGAACCGGCACCTTGCTTCCCTCCAAAATGAAGGTAGCATTAACGATTTCCAAGGAACGAAAAGAACACTCGATAGCCTCCTCGTTTGTCTCCACATAAGGAGGTTTACTAGTGACGACTGCTATGATGTTCTCTTCTGCATTGATGGTTATCAAGCGTCCATATGTCACCAATTTCAATTTTTTGTGTAGTGAAGATGGCACCGCTCCTGCCGAGTGTATCCATGGCCTCCCCAACAAACAATTATAGGAGGGCTTGATATCCGTTACCAGGAAGTCCACTTCATACGTATCTGGTCCAATCTCCAGAGGGATGTCAATTCGTCCCATTACTTTCCTTTCGTATTTTTAGAGGTCAACATACCTCTCTTCATCATCTCCTCCCAGATTACCCTCATAGGCGTCCTTATCTCATCAACATTTTCCTTTTTCCTTTTTTCACCGGCTTCACCAATGGCATTTACCCCCTGATTGTCATGGTTCGGCAAAGGATTCTCAGTATTTGAGGTACTCTCAAATTTCAAAACCCCATTCTTGATCAACCTCTCTACGGCTTTCTTGAATCCAATACAATTCCCGATTGAGTGCCCCGATATTCCAGCATGATACTCACATCTGGCATTTGCATCATACCATTTAGGATACGGAGGTTGTAATGGTTTTAAATGGAAAGGGGATATAGCATGCGCATCATATAGATTTTGATAGAGTTCCCTATACGTCACAGGTATAGGTGTAAATTGCATCCTCTCATGCCTAGTGTTGGATTCCTGCTTTTGAGAGTCTTGTTTCCCAACTGTGGCTACTTTGGGCTGGCTAACTATGACTGCTTTTGAATTAAAACCACCTGTATTGTTTACCTCATTGTCTTTTCTTCTTGGGGCTGATCTTTTAACTACTTCCCCATCAATTCTTCCCCCTCTTATGGCATTCTCTATCATCTCTCCTGCCATAACTATGTCTGCAAAAATTTTAGTAGTGCTTCTAATCATATGAGTAATAAATGGGGCTTTCAGAGTACTAATAAACAACGTAGTGGTCTCCTTCTCTAACAGTGATGGTTGAACCTGCATCGCTACCTCTCTCCACCTCTGTGCATATTGCCTAAAATTCTCATTAGGCTTCTTCTGCATGTTTTGCAGGGTGATCCTGTCAAGGGTCATGTCTGTTACATGATTGTACTGTTGCATGAAGGCTTGTGTAAGATCCCTCCATGAACTTATTCTAAACCGGCTCAACTGATTGTACCATCTGGCTGCCGCTCCTATCAAACTATCTTAAAAACCATGGATCAACAGCTGATCATTGTTTACATACCCCGTCATTCTTCTGTAAAACATTGTGATATGGGCCTCTAGGCAAGTAGTGCCATTGTACTTTTCAAATTCTGGCATTTTGAATTTGTGAGGTAACACTAGGTTTGGGACCAGACTTAAGTCCTTGGCATCAACCCCATGATTATTACCAGTGCCCTCCAAAGCCTTGAACATTTCTTCTAACCATCTGTAGCATTCATCCAATTGCCTTGCAGCTTCGACTTTCAAATCCTCTTTTTCCACCATATCTAGATCGGGAACAAGAGGATTAGTAAGATTGTCACCCATATTAAGCCCTGAACCAACCGAAAAATTCACATGGACACCAGCCTTAATTGGCCCATGCTGAGGCCTCACAGTAGTAGATGGCCTTTTAGGAGGTGCTTCAGTTTGCAATGATACATGCGGCGGTGTAAAACCTGGAGGTCGACCCTCATTTTCCTCTTCAGTGATGACCATAGGAGCCTTTCCTTTATCAGTGGCCCTCAGAAACTGAGCCATTTCGGCCATTATATTCCTCTGAGCTTCCATCATTTGCTCCCTCATCTCATTCTGCATCTTAGCCAACTACTCTTGCAACTGGTCTTGCATATCCTTTTGCAACTGCTCAAACCTTTGATCCATGTTCTTAGTTTTAGTACGAGTGCCATAAGGATGTGTAATTTCCAGTTTTCTTTTCTACCTTTATAAAGAAATTTTAACTAATTAGGGTCTTTCTATAACCTTGAATGCATATGATATGATGTGATGCAAATGTATGAATGCAACAAAGGCATCAATCTCGATTCAATCTCATTTAGAAAACTTTATTTAGAAAAAGAATATCTTTACATATAAATGGATTACAAGTACGCTTTCACCTTAATGCCCAAAGTTTTAACTCTATCTAATAAAAGGGCTAACTCTCTTCCTATGTCTGATGACGACCCACACATCATACTCAATACATCGGCTCATACAACCAAGTCTTGCACATATTCAGCAACCTCTCGAATCTGAGCTATGGCTTCTTCCATGACATGATCCCTTTCTCTAATCTGCCCTCTAGACTGATGAAGCTCTCCCTTTAGATAATCTCCTTGCGTCTCGAGTTGCTCGATCTGAAGTTTACCTTCCTGCAATGCTGCTTCCGAATCTTCAATTTTACTCTTTAGCTCTTTTAACTCGACCGTAGAATCATGGTTGCGATGCCAACGAAGGTATCTTCCAAGCTCAGTTACTTTAGACTTTAACCCTTTATTCTCTTCTTCTAATGCCAAATTCCGCGATTGCATCTCCTGAAACTTCTTCTCCCAGTACTCAGCTCTAGCCTTTCCTTCTTGGACCTCTTTCTGTAATTGATCTGAAGACCCTTCTATTTTCGCTCTTCTCAAGGATACCTGTGCCATTTTGTAGTGTTCCTTCAAGTCATCTCTATCCTCTTTAATCTTCCTATTTTCCTTTCTTTCTTTTTCGACCTCCATCTTCTGGACATCAATATCTAAACTCAAGTACATCTTTTCTTCTTCATGCTTTGCTATCCTTTTCTCGAGCTCCAAATTTTTCCTCCGAAATTCTTGCTTCATAATTTCTAACTCCGAGGGCATCACTTGCAGATATTCGTCCATCGGTCGAGCTCCTTCCATATTTGGCTCAGGAATGTTATCATTGGTCCTTCTTCCTCTCCATTCAACATATTCTGGAGTCGTAGCAGGGCCAATAGCTACTCCTTTCAATCGGCACGTCTTGTTCCAAGCGCTAGAGATCTCACCGACCCTTTTCTTGTAATCGGCTCCTCTATATGCGAACTCACTTTGAGTTAGCCCATGAGTTGTTGGCACGAACTGCCTCAAACCGAATTGCCTTAACGCGAGCAAAGTGGCATAAACAATGGCACCCCAAATTCCCAATAAAGGGACACAATTGAAACTGCTGCAACAGTAAAGAATCACACCAGGAATCATCCACGGAGCTCTCCACTCAACATCTTTCGACTGAAGATTTTGAAGTAGTGCAATCCAATTCTCCTCTGGAACATCAACTCTCCTAATTGAAGCGACTATGTCCTTTAACGATGAGTAATCCTCGAAGAAAACCAAACAAACGACCTTATCTATCAACCGAAAATGACTATAGAACCAAGCTAGAAGCAATTGTGCACAACCAACAAACCTTCCTGCGCCAGCTTTCCTACATGCACCTAAGGACCTGAATGTCTCTGCCAATATTGCAGGGACAGAGGTGACCTTCTTACTGAGTCTATGGAAAAGATTCGTGGTTACCTCATCCATATATCCCAAAGCCCTAGGGAACACCATCAATCCGTACAAAGTTAATGCAAAAACATCTACCCTCTTTGTTTCATCAGGGTGTGTCAAAATCAGATCCTTCAAAGCATCCCATGAAATGCACTTGCACTTGCCCTTTTAATTCTGGCAGTAATCCACTGCTCGTTCATCCCTCTAATAGCCATCAATTTCTCCCAAAAAGTAGGGACATTAACAGCTCTAGAATAAATTCTATCTTCCTAGAACCTGGGACAACGTAGTAGGGCAGTGTACTCCTATACGGTAGGCACCAAATCTACCTCCCCAAAAGTAAAGCAACTGTACGCTGGATTCCAAAACTGAGCGAGGGCTCGGAACAAGTGCTCATCTATTTGAACATCGAGCAAGTAAGGTAAGTCTCCGTAATTACCGTAGAATAACTGTTTAGTCTCGTTGCCCCATTGATCCCAAATCTCCTTAAGCTCTTGGAGATTATTCTGCGTAACACTGATGCGAGTATATCCTGACAGCTCCAACACATATCCTGCAGCTATACTATCTCCCTTTTCTAACTGAGTTTGCTCAGACCATCTATGGATGTTGGCGTTGCCCTCCACTCTATCAAGAAGTCCGTTCTCTATAATAAAACTCTCTAATTTAGACACCGACCGTGAATCGATACCTTTGAAAATGCAAAATGTCATGCAAACAAAAGAAAAGAAATAGTCAGTTTCACATGATATCAATAAATCTCAACAATAATTTATAAGGGTAGTATCTAAAATTTAGCTCTAACTAAGTTGGGCTCTTATGGTTTTTTTCTATATGAGGTTGGTTCTAAAGTTTGAGGTACCTGAACCAGCAGATTCCTCAATCCTCACCCATTATAGGCTTATTTGAATCGAGTTCAGTTCAGGGGAATACATTTCCCTATGGCTACACGGAGATGAAAATCTCACGAAACCATAGGTACGGATGTATCCCGAAAGTGATCCACTATCCTGCATGGAGGCGAAAACCTCACGAAGGCATAGCTTCTCACTCCCACTTAAGGGTGTGACCATAACGGTCATGCAAATGCAATGCGTATCAGAACACATGCAATAATACAAACATATGTAATGCAAAGAGGATTAAATTTTAAATTTTTTTTAATTTTCGACATTAAGATAAGAGATAATCAATTACACGGCTTGACTTTCTTATTAGTCCCCAGTGGAGTCGCCAAGCTGTTGAAACCATTTTCTAAATCGAGTCTTGGAAAATGGGAATCGATTTTAAAAATGAAAACGGGAGTCGCCACCAATCTTTTAAGGTGTGATTGGATCACCTTTAAAACGTTTTGTTTTAAAATCATTAGTTTTGGTCCACGGAATAAAAGAATGGGTTTTTGGAGTCGGTTACGTACGAGGAAGGATTAGCACCCTCGTAACGCCCAAAAATTGGTACCTAATTGATTATCAAATGTCTTTAATGTCGGAAATTTAAAAAATTTTAAGATGTAATCCTCTTTAAAATTCTTTGAATTTGAAAATTTGGGTGAACTCGTATCAAAACATTGACACTAAGTTAACCTTTTGGAAATCCCTATCTCGAAATGACAAATCGCCACATCCAATAAGTTAGGACACAACGCTTTGAAATTCCAAGATAGTTGCTCGTATTTTGAAAATCTTAAAAACTTAGAAGGGTACTTGACTATTCGAACTTAACGAGGAAAGTTGCAACCCAATAAGTTAGGGCACTACTTTTTCGAAATTTCCAAACACCAAGCATTGCCTTTATATTTTTTTGAAAATTTTGGAGCCTTGTCTTTTTAAAGATGATGTATGGAGAAGTGTACTACATTATAAATCATAATAATATATTATTGTACTAGGTAGATCATTTCCAAAACCAAGGCAAACATACGTTAAAAACCATTTAATTCTTTACGGAAAAACACTAAGTGATTACTTAATCCTCACAACGAAAATTTCAAAAATTTTAATTTTGAAAACTGAATTTTCAGTGTCGAAACCATTTTCTAAATCGAGTCTTGGAAAATGGGAATCGATTTTAAAAACGAAAACGGGAGTCGCCACCAATCTTTTTAGGTGTGATTGGATCACCTTTAAAACATTTTGTTTTAAAATCATTAGTTTTGGTCCACGGAATAAAAGAACGGGATCGGGAGTCGGTTACGTACGAGGAAGGATTAGCACCCTCGTAACGCCCAAAAATTGGTACCTAATTGATTATCAAATGTCTTTAATGTCGGAAATTTAAAAAATTTTAAGATGTAATCTTCTTTAAAATTCTTTGATTTTGAAAATTTGGGTGAACTCGTATCAAAACATTGACACTAAGTTAACCTTTTGGAAATCCCTATCTCGAAACGACAAATCGTCACATCTAATAAGTTAGGACACAACGCTTTGAAATTCCAAGACAGTTGCTCGTATTTTGAAAATCTTAAAAACTTAGAAGGGTACTTGACTATTCGAACTTAACGAGGAAAGTTGCAACCCAATAAGTTAGGGCACTACTTTTTCGAAATTTCCAAACACCAAGCATTGCCTTTATATTTTTTTAAAAATTTTGGAGCCTTGTCTTTTTAAAGATGATGTATGGAGAAGTGTACTACGTTATAAATCATAATAATATTTTATTGTACTAGGTAGATAAAAAATGAATACTACGATAAAAAGAATAATATATATAAAGCAAAAAGAATGCAAACAAAGATATATGTATAGCATGTATTGAAAATGAATAAACAAAGACTAAACATACGGAATAATATTTAAATGATGCATGACATAAAAACATAATCAAATAATGTATGATATACCAATAGTGTCAATTTGCATATAATTATAATAAAAATAAACTTAACACATACATGATACATACAATATAAAACATATAGAAGAACTAATAAAAAAAGTAATTGATTGCTAACAAAATATACATACAATTAAAAAACAAGACGTTTCATAACCATTTTAAAATAGTATATAATATATAATATAATAACATAGTAACAAGAATAAAAGAATAATAATTATATAATAATATATTGGTTTGAAAGTATGTAAGAGATTTCATAATATAACAATATTAGTTTAAAATGAAATAATATATGTATAGTCAATAAATATAAAAAAAAATGAAATGTGCATATAATGTGAGTTAAAAATATGATTTAATAATAATATACATTTTTAAAATAATATATATAATATAAACATAAATAATATAATTTGCGATACATGATATATAAAAAAAAACAATAAATAACATAAAAATAAAACATAATAAAGATTATATAATAAAATGTAATATAAACATATAAGAAAAATAATAGATATAATATAAAGTAACATATAAAACAATATATATAATTAATAAATATAATATATGTGAAAATATAATAATATATAAAAGAGATGTAAAAGAATATTTAAGAAAAATAATACATAATAAGTAATAATAATATATAATTAAAATAATACTTATAATAAAATAATTTTATAATATATAATATAAAAATAAAATTAAAATAAAGCAAATAATAAAATATATATATTGAATAATAAATATAGGACTAAATTTAAAGTTTAACAAAATTACAAGGCGAATTTCAAAGAAACAAAACTGAATTGAGGCCCTATTTAGAACGCGCGTAAAATTAGAGGGACTCACTGGGCAAAATACCCTATTCCCAAAACGGCCACGTTTCTCAAAATATAATTTAACAACTGTCAGGGCCTAATTAAAACTAAAATAAAATAATAGGGCCAAATCATAAATGAAATAAAGTTTAATTGTAAACGTAGAAGGACCGATTGGGAAATTAACCCAATTTTAAAAAATGCGCGGATCCTCCCCGGGTAATCGGGTCAACACGCGGATCCTGGGGGTCGCAGAACGACGCCGTTTCATTCAAGATATATAAGCTACCTTCTCAGCTTAAAATTCATTTGAACCCCGATTTTTTAAAAAAAACTAAAAAATTCTCTCTGAAAGAGAGAGAGGAAGGGAGCTCCGGTTCTGGTCTTCGTACGCCACGCGCCGGTCCATGCGCCCACGCGCCGCCCTAAGGGCCACTGTATATGAAGATCGAAGGGTTTAAAAATCCTCGTCTCTCAAGATCCAAAACAGGTAGTTCTTCTCCTTTTCAAATACCCTTAGTATTTTACTAAACAGTTCGTATATATGGGCAAAAAAAAATAGAGAACAAGTCACTCGATTATCACCTTTAAAACTGTTTGTATTCCTTCTTTATTTCCGTATCTATGTAATCGTTACAAGGGTTACAAAGGCTTTTTATAGCCTACTGATTTGTTACATAAGGAAAGAAATCTCTGATTTCTTGTATCTTTGACTGATGTGCTGTGATTTCATCGCCATTTTCTACTCTGCTTTTTTGCGTATCTGCTGTTTGTTTCCTTTTCTTGCAGGCAATCGAGCGAGGGATCAGCAGTGACCATGCTGGTGTAGACGCGTGCACTGATCACGGCGCTGATGGAGCCTTGGTGATGGTCATGACATTCATGACGTAATTTGGGGCCAGACCAAAGGACGACCGATGATCGGGGCGTTGATGAGCATTGAAGCCCTTTGGGACAACTCATTAAACAGTGGCCTTGATTTGGGGGTTGCTAGACACTCCCCGAAGCTTCCAAAAATGTTTGCGGCGCCACAGTATTCAGGAAACCCTAGGGTTTTCCCTGTTTCTCTTAAGTCTGTTGGGCCTTTTGGGCTGTTTTGTTTTGGGTCAAGGTTTGTAATGTAATGGGTTAGGTCTGACTTAGACTAGCAGGGATAATGAGTCTGATGGGCTGCTGGGTGTAACGGGTCTTATTTGGGTTTGGGTTTAGCTTAGGGGTATTAGGTATTGTTTTAGCTATTGGGTTATACCCAGATATGGGTTTTTGTATTTGGGATTTGGGTAGCGACAGTAGGCCTGGACTTTCGATGGACTTTTTAATAAATGTTTATTTATTTATCTAATTTTTCTTTATTTAAACCCGATCAAATTTGGGTTATTACAATTGCCCCTCTTTGCTTATTGTTGTGTAACAGGAATCAAGCAAAGACTCATAGAAAGACCCAAATTTGATCGGTTCTATGATCTTCAATCTACTTTCTGCCGAACATAGAGACACTAATTCTACTTCTTCGATTTGTAAGGATGTCAAATCATCTTGAGTCTATTTGAGAACATTTGAGAGTCATATCTGCAATGTCCTCGATTTGTTCCTTGTAAACACAAGAATACCAAATCATCTTGGATCTGCTTTAGTATAAACATCTGAAGGTTAGATCTATTGTATTTGAGAACGTCTGAGAGTCAAATCTGCTATGTCCTCGATTTGTTCCTTGTAAATACAAGAATACCAAATCATCTTGGATCTGCTACAGTATAAACATCTGAAGGTTAGATTTGCTATATTTGAGAACGTCTGAGAGTCAAATCTGCTATGTCCTCGATTTGTTTCTTGTAAACACAAGAATCCCAAATCATCTTGGATCTGCTTCAGTATAAACATATGAAGGTTAGATCTGCTATATTTGAGAACGTCTGAGAGTCAAATCTGCTATGTCCTTGATTTGTTTCTTGTAAACACAAGAATACCAAATCATCTTGGATTTGCTTTAGTATAAACATCTGAAGGTTAGATCTGCTATCTTTGAGAACGTCTGAGAGTCAAATCTGCTATGTCCTCGACTTGTTTCTTGTAAACACAAGAATACCAAATCATCTTGGATCTGCTTCAACATAAATGTCTGAAGTCTAGATCTGCTGTCTTCAATTTATTTCCCATAATCATAGGGCTGCCATGTTGAAATCTTTGATCTTCATGACCTGTAAGATGAGTATGTGCCTATGCCTAAGTATGCTATGAATGAAATGAGTCGAATGCCCTTAACTTGTTATGACGCAAAGTGCTGTGAATATGACCCCTACCTCAGGTGTCATTATTCATTCCTTCATTTCTCTTTCTCAAAACTTTATTCTTACTCAGCTTGTAAGCCTTCCTCCAATGCTATGATGTACTGAGCATGTCTGTAAGAATTGAATCATCCATTTCTTTTGAACTGGAAGAAAGAAATCCCTCGAGTTCCTTTATTCCTTACTTACGTGAATTTCATGAACAATTGTCCTGTTTTAGTTTATTGTATTATCTAGAAATTCCAAAGTAATGTGCAAAACTTCGTTTGTGAAAATATTTTAGTTCATCTATCATTATTTTAATGCACCATACTTTAAAAATATCGAGAGATGAGTAAATCTTTGAGAATAATTGGATTCGAATTGTTAATAGTACAAAGGAAATAAGTCCAATAGCATATCTTTAAGAAGAAATAGAATCTAAAGATAGCAAACAGGATAAAAATCAGATGCTCTAAATATTGCCGCTTGAGCATCTATACATTAGTTCCCCGAAGCCTTTCTTGAGTTCGACATGTGTTTAAAAGATCCAAAGTACTTTGTTGATGCCCCAATGTACACTGTGCCTCACTCTCTGTCAAGTCAAATATAGCAAGGTTGCTGTATACCCTTCAAAATTTGAGCTGCCCTTTCGGGTTTTCAACTCAAAATCACTTTGGTCACAAAGTGCCCTTTGTGGGTTTTCACCTTGGCCTCTCCATCATTTTTTTTTCAAAATTCAAGGCGCCCTTTGCGGGTTTTCACCTTGGATTCTTTTCGCTTTTAGACAAAGTACTTTTTGACTGAGTCTGAGTTCACCGGATTGGGTAGGTTTTTTCCATCCATTTCTGTCAAAATCAATGCACCACCAGAAAAATCCTTCTTCACGACGTATGGCCCCTCCCAATTTGGCATCTATTTTCCTCTAAAGTCCTTCTGAATGGGAAGGATTTTCTTTAGCACAAGGTCCCCCTCACGGAATTCCCTTGGACGAACCTTTTTCTCATAAGCTCGTATCATACGCTTCTTGTACATCTGACCATGTCGGATAGCCTTCAGCCTCTTTTCGTCAATCAAGTTTAGCTGGTCATATCGAGACTAAACCCATTCAGCTTCATCTAACCTTATCTGTATTAAAATTCAGAGAGAAGGTATTTCCACTTCAATAGGTAAAACTGCTTCCATCCCGTAAACTAATGAGAATGGAGTTGCCCCAGTAGAAGTTCTAACGGACGTTCGATAAGCCAAGAGTGCAAACGGTAGCTTTTCATGCCAATCCCTATAAGTCTCAGTCATCTTTCCCACTATTTTCTTAATGTTCTTATTGGCAGCCTCCACTGCCCCATTCATCTTTGGATGATAGGGTGAAGAGTTGTGATGCTTGATTTTGAACTGGTCGCAAACCTCTGCTATCATTTTGTTGTTCAAATTCAATGCGTTGTCGGATATGATCCTCTCAGGCATTCCATACCGAGAAATGATTTCCTTCTTCAAAAATCGACTTACAGCTGACTTGGTAACATTTGCGTAAGAAGCAGCCTCTACCCATTTTGTAAAGTAGTCAATTACTACGAAAATAAACCGATGTCCATTCGAAGCTTTAGGCGATATTGGTCCGATGACATTCATGCTCCACATGGAAAATGGCCATGGAGACGTCATGACATGTAAAGGTGAGGGTGGTACATGAATTTTATCCCCATAAATCTGACACTTATGGCATTTTTTGGCATAGTTGATACAGTCTCCTTCCATAGTGGCCCAGTAATAGCCAAACCTCATGATTTGTCTTGCCATCGTGAACCCATTTGCATGCGTACCACATACACCTTCATGAACCTCTTCTAGAATTAGCTTGGCTTCCACAGCATCGACACATCTCAAAAGTACTTGGTCTTTCCTTCTCTTGTATAGAACATCCCCGTCCAAAACATAGTCACAAGCTAATCTTCTCTGGGTTCGCTTGTCGTTTTCGGATGCCTGTGCTGGATATTTACGATCTCTTACATATCACAATATATCCTGATACCAAGGATTGTCATCCTTTTCTTCATCTTCAAGGTTACAACAGCTAGCTGGAAATTCATAGACACTCATTTGAATTGGTCTTATCTCTTCCTCTTTGTTTGTCTTAATCATTGAAGCCAAGGTTGCTAAAGCATCTGCCATCTGATTCTCATCTCGTGAGAGATAGTTGAAGGTGATGTCATCGAACTCTCTTAGTAACCCCAAAACTACCATTCGATAATTGATCAACTTAGGGTCTCTTGTCTCCCATTCACCTCTTAGCTGATAGATTACCAACGCAGAATCTCCATATACTTCTAGGGTTTTTATGCCTCTTTCTATGGCTACTTGGAGCCCCATGATGCATGCTTCGTATTCAGCCATATTATTTGTATAGTCAAAATCCAACTTGCACGTGAATGGGTAATGGTCACCATTCAGGGATACCAAGACTGCCCCAATTCCATTTCCGACTGCATTAGAAGCCCCATCAAAATTTAGCTTCCATGGAGAATCTTCAGTTGTTGCTATACACATTAGCTCTTCATTTGGAAAATCAAAATTCAATGGCTCGTAATCCTCCAAAGCTCTACTGGCCAAGAAGTCTGCCACCGCACTTCCTTTGATAGCCTTTTGACTTACATAGACTATATCGAACTCTGAAAGCAAAATTTGCCATCTCGCCATTCTACCATTTAGAGCCGTTGATTCCATCATGTATTTTAATGGATCTAATTTTGATATGAGCCAAGTAGTATGGTATAGCATGTACTGTCTTAATCTCCGTGTAGTCCAAATCAACACACAGCACAACTTTTCGATTGGCGAATATCTCATTTCACAGTCAGTGAATTTCTTGCTGAGATAATAAATTGCCTTTTCCTTTTTCCCCGACTCGTCATGCTGACCCAGCACACATCCAATAGAATTGCTGAACACTGACAAGTACAGTATTAACGGTTTATCTGGACTAGACAGAGATAACACTGGAGCTTTCAACAAATACTGCTTGACTTTCTCGAAAGCATTCTGGCATTCTTCATCCCAAGCACCTTGATTGTGCTTTCTGAGGAGAGGAAAGATAGGATCACATTTCTCAGTCAATTGTGAAATGAACCGAGCAATGTAATTCAATCTTCCTAGGAATCCTCGAACTTCTTTTTGAGTACGTGGTGGAGGCAACTCCCGTATGGCTCTGACCTTGTCTGAGTCAACTTCAATTCCCTTTTCACTGACTACGAAGCCTAATAACTTCCCTGATCTGTCTCCAAAGGTGCATTTTACTGGATTGAGCTTCAACTGAAATTTTCTCAACCTTAAGAACAATCCTCTCAAGACCTCAATGTGTTCTCTTTCTGTTCACGACTTGGCGATCATATCATCAACGTATACCTCAATGTCCTTATGCATCATGTCGTGAAACAAGTTTACCATGGCTCGTTGGTATGTTGCCCCTGCATTCTTCAACCCAAACGACATTACTTTATAACAAAAGGTGCCCCACAATGTTATGAAAGTAGTTTTATCCATATCCTATGGATGCATCTTTATCTGATTGTATCCTGAGAAGCCGTCCATGAAGGAGAACAACGAATATCCCGCTGTGTTGTCTACTAAAGTGTCGATGTGTGGCAGAGGAAAATTATCCTTTGGGCTTGCTTTGTTTAGATCTCTGTAATAAACGCACATTCGTACCTTCCCGTCTTTCTTAGAGACAGGTACAATATTAGCTACCCATTTAGAGTATTTCACTTCCTACAAAAATCCTGCATCAAACTGCTTCTTGACCTCATATTTTATTTTCAGGACAATGTCTGGCCGCATCCTTCGCAACTTCTGTTGGACCGGTCTACATTCTTGTCCTATCGGAAGATGATGTACTACAATGTCAGTACTCAATCCGGGCATATCCTGATAAGACCATGCAAAGATATCCTTGAATTGCTGAAGCAACTCAATCAAGCTACGCTTTGTGTCATTAGCAATCAGTGTTCCAATTTTCACCTCCTTCCCTTCCTCTAGGGCTATATTCTCTATTGCCTCTTTTTCATGTGGCATGATTTGTTTCTCCTCCTGTTTTACCATTCTCAACAGATCGAGAGATACGTCACAATCTTGAACCTCTTCAAAATTCTGAGGCTCCTCTAAACACATGTCTTGCTCACAAGAGAAATCAGGAGCGGCAGTATTAGCGCTCATATCATTGATATCTAGAGACCTGTGAGGGGTATGAAAGAATATACAAAGAATGAATGAATTTGAGAATGATCGTTTATGTGTTATGAATAAAAGAATAAGAATTGTTAGAATTTACAGGAATATTGGTTGATAAAAATGAGACAATACTCTTTTAAATTGGTAAAAGTTATGTTTTATTTGAATAATAATAGATGAACATAAGCCTATTTTCACAAATGTAATCTTACTACTCCTAGGCCCTAGAGTAATAAACATGTTTCGAGAATTACTCTGAAAAATTTCTAAAGACTACAGGAAGATCCTTCGCAGTCCAATTGTTCAGAGAGCTCCCCAGTTCGTAAGGGTGAATACCCTCAAGGTTTTCCTGTCCCAACCACTCACTATGTAAACCATTGATTTGATGACTTTCTTCTACTAGCAACCCTCCTGACTTAAAGGTTTTGGATATAGGTGGGAATGTCATCGGTTCCCACTCTACTTCTCCTCCGTTCAAACGCACCTTCCTTCTTGCTCAATGCTTTTCCATCTCCTGTCTCTTGTGTTTATGGTTTGGCTTGAAACCCAAACCAAAGCGATCCTTTTTCTCCGTCAATTTTGGGATTTGAATCCCTCCTTGCAACTGTTTTCCTAGTCCTTTTCTCGGTGATGCCCCCTTTCCCATTATCATTTGCAAGGCCATCGTTGTAGCTCCAGACATTTTGGGAACCGGCACCTTGCTTCCCTCCAAAATGAAGGTAGCATTAACGATTTCCAAGGAACGAAAAGAACACTCGATAGCCTCCTCGTTTGTCTCCACATAAGGAGGTTTACTAGTGACGGCTGCTATGCTGTTCTCTTCTGCATTGATGGTTATCAAGCGTCCATATGTCACCAATTTCAATTTTTGGTGTAGTGAAGATGGCACCGCTCCTGCCGAGTGTATCCGTGGCCTCCCCAACAAACAATTATAGGAGGGCTTGATATCCGTTACCAGGAAGTCCACTTCATACGTATCTGGTCCAATCTCCAGAGGGATGTCAATTCGTCCCATTACTTTCCTTTCAGTTCCATCAAAAGCTCTTACCACATTATGACATGTCTTCATGTGCGAACTGTCGATGGGTAATCTGTTCAATGTAGATAATATAAGGACGTTCAAAGCGGACCCATTATCAACGAGTACACTTCGAAGCGTGTATCCTTTGCAACGAGTGGTGATGTGCAAAGCTTTAGTTGACCCTATGCCCCCAGCTAGAATTTCATCATCATTGAAGTAGATGAAATTATCAGCACTGATGTTATTTATCAACCAGTCCAACTTATTGACAGATATATCATGAGTGACGTATGTCTCGTTGACTACCTTCAACAACGCATCTCGATGCACTTCAGAGCTTAGCAGTAAGGCTAAAATTGATATGCGTGCTGGTTGCTTATGCAACTGCTTGACCACACTGTACTCACTATGCTTAAGGAACTTTAGAAATTCCTTAGCTTCCTCCTCCCTCACTGGCTCGTTAACAGGTACTTCACTCTTTTTCTCGACTTCAATATTCTTGGATTTTTTGGGCTCCACTCTGACGTCCCCCATATCATAACGCTTCCCACTCCGCGTATGGGAACCTTCATCTCGTACATCTTTAGATGCACTGGCTATATTTCCTTCTCCCGGCACCGTCACGCTACAGTCATAACTCCATGGTACTTTCTTGCTATCCTTGTAAGGGAAAGGAGTAGGTGTATGGATAATAACCTTGGGCACTACAGGTGTCCCCATTTCATTATTCCCTGGCAGGGAGATAATAATCCCTGGTCTGCTAGTTCTTTGCTGTTCATTTTCCAGCACACATACTTGCTTTTCACTAGAGCTACCTTCATAAACCTGTAGCTCTTTGCTGTCTATGAAGCCTTGCACCAAGGCCTTGAATTCCTTGCAATCTTCACGACACTCACCGTAGTCCCACGCTCTTTCTTTCGTATTTTTAGAGGTCAACATACCTCTCTTCATCATCTCCTCCTAGATTACCCTCACAGGCGTCCTTATCTCATCAACATTTTCCTTTTTCCTGGTTTTCATGGTTCGGCAAAGGATTCTCAGTATTTGAGGTACTCTCAAATTTCAAAACCCCATTCTTGATCAACCTCTCTATGGCTTTCTTGAATCCAGTACAATTCTCGATTGAGTGCCCCGATATTCCAGCATGATACTCACATCTGGCATTTGCATCATACCATTTAGGATACGGAGGTTGTAATGGTTTTAAATGCAAAGGGGCTATAGCATGCGCATCATATAGATTTTGATAGAGTTCCCTATACGTCACAGGTATAGGTGTAAATTGCATCCTCTCATGCCTAGTGTTGGATTCCTGCTTTTGAGAGTCTTGTTGCCCAACTGTGGCTACTTTGGGCTGGCTAACTGTGACTGCTTTTGAATTAAAACCACCTGTATTGTTTACCTCATTGTCTTTTCTTCTTGGGGCTGATCTTTTGACTACTTCCCCTTCAATTCTTCCCCCTCTTATGGCATTCTCTATCATCTCTCCTGCCATAACTATGTCCGCAAAACTTTTAGTAGTGCTTCCAATCATATGAGTAATAAATGGGGCTTTTAGAGTATTAATAAAGAACATAGTGGTCTCATTCTCTAACAGTGGTGGTTGAACCTGCATCGCTACCTCTCTCCACCTCTGTGCATATTGCCTAAAATTCTCATTAGGCTTCTTCTCCATGTTTTGCAGGGTGATCCTGTCAGGGGTCATGTCTGTTACATGATTGTACTGTTGCATGAAGGCTTGTGCAAGATCCCTCCATGAACTTATTCTAAACCGGCTCAACTGATTGTACCATCTGGCTGCCGCTCCTATCAAACTATCTTGAAAACCATGGATCAACAGCTGATCATTGTTTACATACCCCGTCATTCTTCTGCAAAACATTGTGATATGGGCCTCTGGGCAAGTAGTGCCATTGTACTTTTCAAATTCTTTCATTTTGAATTTCTGAGGTAACACTAGGTTTGGGACTATACTTAAGTCCTTGGCATCAACCCCATTATTATTAACAGTGCCCTCCAAAGCCTTGAACTTTTCTTCTAACCATCTGCAGCGTTCATCCAATTGCCTTGCAGCTTCGGCCTTCAAATCCTCTTTTTCCACCATATCTAGATCGGGAACAAGAGGATTAGTAAGATTGTCACCCATATTAAGCCCTGAACCAACCGAAAAATTCACATGGACACCAGCCTCAATTGGCCCATGCTGAGGCCTCACAGTAGTAGATGGCCTTCTAGGAGGTGCTTCAGTTTGTAATGATACATGCGGCTGTGTAAAACCTGGAGGAGGACCCTCATTTTCCTCTTCAGTGATGACCATAGGAGCCTTTCCTTTATCAGTGGCCCTTAGAAACTGAGCCATTTCGGCCATTATATTCCTCTGAGCTTCCATCATTTGCTCTCTCATCTCATTCTGCATCTTTGCCAACTACTCTTGCAACTGGTCTTGCATATCCTTTTGCAACTGCTCAAACCTTTGATCCATGTTCTTAGTTTTAGTGCGAGTGCCATAAGGATGTGTAATTTCCAGTTTTTTTCTACCTTTATAAAGAAATTTTAACTAATTAGGGTCTTTCTATAACCTTGAATGCGTATGATATGATGTGATGCAAATGTATGAATGCAACAAAGGCATCAATCTTGATTCAATCTCATTTAGAAAACTTTATTTAGAAAAAGAATATCTTTACATATAAATGGATTACAAGTACGCTTTCACCCTAAAGCCCAAAGTTTTAACTCTATCTAATAAAAGGGCTAACTCTCTTCTTATGTCTGATGACGACCCACACATCATACTCAATACATCGGCTCGTACAGCCAAGTCTTGCACATATTCAGCAACCTCTCGAATCTGAGCTATGGCTTCTTCCATGACATGATCCCCTTCTCAAGTCTACCCTCTAGACTGATGAAGCTCTCCCTTTAGATAATCTCCTTGCGTCTCGAGTTGCTCGATCTGAAGTTTACCTTCCTGCAATGCTGCTTCCAAATCTTCAATTTTACTCTTTAGCTCTTTTAACTCGACCGTAGAATCATGGTTGTGATGCCAACGAAGGTATCTTCCAAGCTCAGTTACTTTAGACTTCAACCCTTTATTCTCTCCTTCTAGTGCCAAATTCCGCGATTGCATCTCCTGAAACTTCTTCTCCCAGTACTCAGCTCTAGCCTTTCCTTCTTGGACCTCTTTCTGTAACTGATCTGAAGACCCTCCTATTTTCGCTCTTCTCAAGGATACCTGTGCCTTTTTGTAGTGTTCCTTCAAGTCATCTCTATCCTCTTCAATCTTCCTCTTTTCCTTTCTTTCTTTTTCGACCTCCATCTTCTGGACATCAATATCTAAACTCAAGTACATCTTTTCTTCTTCAAGCTTTGCTATCCTTTTCTCGAGCTCCAGATTTTTCCTCTCAAATTCTTGCTTTATAATTTCTAACTCCGAGGGCATCACTTGCAGATATTCCTCCATCGGTCGAGCTCCTTCCATATTTGGCTCAGGAATGTTATCATTGGTCCTTCTTCCTCTCCATTCAACATATTCTGGAGTCGTAGTAGGGCCAATATCTACTCCTTTCATTCGGCACGTCTTGTTCCAAGCGCTAGAGATCTCACCGACCCTTTTCTTGTAATCGGCTCCTCTATATGCGAACTCACTTTGAGTTAGCCCATGAGTTGCTGGCACGAACTGCCTCAAACTGAATTGCCTTAACTCGAGCAAAGGAGCATAGCCAATGGCACCCAAAATTCCCAATAAAGGGACCCAATTAAAACTGCCGCAACTTTAAAGAATCTCACCAAGAATCATCCACGGAGCTCTCCACTCAACATCTTTCGACTGAATATTTTGAAGTAGTGCAATCCAATTCTCCTCTGGAACATCAACTCTCCTAATTGAAGCGACTATGTCCTTCAGCAGTGAGTAATCCTTGAAGAAAACCCGACAAACGACCTTATCTATCAACCGAAAATGACTATAGAACCAAGCTAGAAGCAATTGTGCACAACCAACAAACCTGCCTGCGCCAGCTTTCCTACATGCACCTAAGGACCTGAATGTCTCTGCCAATATTGCAGGGACAGAGGTGACCTTCTTACTGAGTCTATGGAAAAGATTCGTGGTTGCCTCATCTACATATCCCAAAGCCCTAGGGAACACCATCAATCCGTACAAACTTAAGGTAAAAACATCTACCCTCTTTGCTTCATCAGGGTGTGTCAAAATCAAATCCTTCAAAGCATCCATGAAATGCACTTGCACTCGCCCTTTTAATTCTGGCAGTAATCCACTGCTCGTTCATCCCTGTAATAGCCATCAATTTCTTCCAAAAAGTAGGGACATTAACAGCTCTAGAATAGATTCTATCTTCCTGGAACCTGGGACAACGTAACAGGGCAGTGTACTCCTCTACAGTAGGCACCAAATCTGCCTCCCTGAAAGTAAAGCAACTATACGCTGGATTCCAAAACTGAGCGAGGGCTCGGAATAAGTGCTCATCTATTTGAACATCGAGCAAGTAAGGTAAGTCTCTGTAATTACCGTAGAATAATTGTTTAGTCTCGTTGCCCCATTGATCCCAAATCTCCTTAAGCTCTTGGAGATTATTCTGCGTAGCATTGATGCGAGTATATCCTGACAGCTCCGACACATATCCTGCAGCTATACTATCTCCCTTTTCTAACCGAGTTTGCTCAGACCATCTATGGACGTTGGCGTTGCACTCCACTCTATCAAGAAGTCCGTTCTCCATAATAAAACTCTCTAATTTAGACACTGACCGTGAATCCATACCTTTGAAAATGCAAAATGTCATGCAAACAAAAGAAAAGAAATATTCAGTTTCACATGATATCAATAAATCTCAACAATAATTTATAAGGGTAGTATCTAAAGTTTAACTCTAACTAAGTTGGGCTCTTACGGTTTTTTTCTATATGAGGTTGGTTCTAAAGTTTGAGGTACCTGAACCCGCAGATTCCTCGATCCTCACCCATTATAGGCTCATTTGAATCGAGTTCAGTTCAGGGGAATACATTTCCCTATGGCTACACAGAGATGAAAATCTCACGAAACCATAGGTACGGATGTATCCCGAAAGTGATCCACTATCTTGCACGGAGGCGAAAACCTCACAAAGGCGTAGCTTCTCACTCCCACTTAAGGGTGTGACCACAACGGTCATGCTAATGCAATGCGTATCAGAACACATGCAATAATACAAACATATGTAATGCAAAGAGGGTTAAATTTTAAAATTTTTTTAATTTTCGACATTAAGACAAGAGATAATCAATTACACGGCTTGACTCTCTTATTAGTCCCCAGTGGAGTCGCCAAGCTGTCGAAACCATTTTCTAAATCGAGTCTTGGAAAATGGGAATCGATTTTAAAAACGAAAACGGCAGTCGCCACCAATCTTTTTAGGTGTGATTGGATCACCTTTAAAACATTTTGTTTTAAAATTATTAGTTTTGGTCCACGGAATAAAAGAACGGGTTCGGGAGTCGGTTACGTACGAGGAAGGATTAGCACCCTCGTAACGCCCAAAAATTGGTACCTAATTGATTATCAAATGTCTTCAATGTCGGAAATTTAAAAAATTTTAAGATGTAATCCTCTTTAAAATTCTTTGATTTTGAAAATTTGGGTGAACTCGTATCAAAACATTGACACTAAGTTAACCTTTTGGAAATCCCTATCTCGAAACGACAAATCGCCACATCCAATAAGTTAAGGCACAACACTTTGAAATTCCAAGACAGTTGCTCGTATTTTGAAAATCTTAAAAACTTAGAAGGGTACTTGACTATTCGAACTTAACGAGGAAAGTTGCAACCCAATAAGTTAGGGCACTACTTTTTCGAAATTTCCAAACACCAAGCATTGCCTTTATATTTTTTTGAAAATTTTGGAGCCTCGTCTTTTTAAAGATGATGTATGGAGAAGTGTACTACATTATAAATCATAATAATATGTTATTGTACTAGGTAGATAAAAAATGAATACTACGATAAAAAGAATAATATATATAAAGCAAAAAGAATGCAAACAAAGATATATGTATAGCATGTATTGAAAATGAATAAACAAAGACTAAACATATGGAATAATATTTAAATGATGCATGACATAAAAACATACTCAAATAATGTATGATATACCAATAGTGTCAATTTGCATATAATTGTAATAAAAATAAACTTAACACATACATGATACATACAATATAAAACATATAGAAGAACTAATAAAAAAAGTAATTGATTGCTAACAAAATATACATACAATTAAAAAACAAGACGTTTCATAACCATTTTAAAATAGTATATAATATATAATATAATAACATAGTAGCAAGAATAAAGGAATAATAATTATATAATAATATATTGGTTTGAAAGTATGTAAGAGATTTCATAATATAACAATATTAGTTTAAAATGAAATAATATATGTATAGTGAATAAATATAAAAAAAATGAAATGTGCATATAATGTGAGTTAAAAATATGATTTAATAATAATAATATACATTTTTAAAATAATATATAATATAAACATAAATAATATAATTTGCGATACATGATATATATAAAAAAATAATAAATAACATAAAAATAAAACATAATAAAGATTATATAATAAAATGTAATATAAACATATAAGAAAAATAATAGATATAATATAAAGTAACATATAAAACAATATATATATAATTAATAAATATAATATATGTGAAAATATAATAATATATAAAAGAGATGTAAAATAATATTTAAGAAAAATAATACATAATAAGTAATAATAATATATAATTAAAATAATACTTATAATAAAATAATTTTATAATATATAATATAAAAGTAAAATTAAAATAAAGCAAATAATAAAATATATATATAGAATAATAAATATAGGAGTAAATTTAAAGTTTAACAAAATTACAAGGCGGATTTCAAAGAAACAAAATTGAATTGAGGCCCTATTTAGAATGCGCGTAAAATTAGAGGGACTCACTGGGCAAAATACCCTATTCCCAAAACGGCCACGTTTCTCAGAATATAATTTAACAACTATCAGGGCCTAATTAAAACTAAAATAAAATAATAGGGCCAAATCAAAAATGAAATAAAGTTTAATTGTAAACGTAGAAGGACCGATTGGGAAATTAACCCAATTTTAAAAAATGCGTGGATCCTCCCCGGGTAATCGGGTCAACACGCGGATCCTGGGGGTCGAAGAACGAAGCCGTTTCGTTCGAGCTATATAAGCTACCTTCTCAGCTTAAAATTCATTTGAACCCCGATTTTTTAAAAAAAAACTAAAAAATTCTCTCTGAAAGAGAGAGAGGAAGGGAGCTCCGGTTCTGGCCTTCGTAGGCCACACGCCGGTCCACGCGCCCACGCGCCGCCCTAAGGGTCACTGTATATGAAGATCGAAGGGTTTAAAAATCCTCGTCTCTCAAGATCCAAAACAGGTAGTTCTTCTCCTTTTCAAATACCCTTAGTATTTTGCTAAACAGTTCATATATATGGGCAAAAAAAAAATAGAGAACAAGTCACTCGATTATCACCTTTGAAACTGTTTGTATTCATTTTTTATTTCCGCATCTGTGTAATCGTTACAAGGGTTACAAAGGCTTTTTATAGCCTACTAATTTGTTACATAAGGAAAGAAATCTCTGATTTCTTGTATCTTTGACTGATGTGCTGTGATTTCCTTGCCATTTTCTACTCTGCATTTTCGCGTATCTGCTGTTTGTTTCCTTTTCCTGCAGGCAATCGAGCGAGGGATCCGGCAGTGACCATGCTGGTGTAGACGCGTGCACTGATCACAGCGCTGATGCAGCCTTGGTGATGGTCATGACATTCATGACGTAATTTGGGGCCAGACCAAAGGACGACCGATGATCGGGGCATTGATGAGCATTGAAGCCTTTTGGGACAACTCATTAAACAGTGGCCTCGATTTGGGGGTTGCTAGACACTCCCGGAAGCTTCCAGAAATGTTTGCGGCGCCACAGTATTCAGGAAACCCTAGGGTTTTCCCTGTTTCTAAGTCTGTTAGGCCTTTTGGGCTGTTTTGTTTTGGGTCAAGGTTTGTAATGTAATGGGTTAGGTCTGACTTAGGCTAGCGGGGATAATGAGTCTGACGGGCTGCTGGGTGTAACGGGTCTTATTTGGGTTTGGGTTTAGCTTAGGGGTATTAGGTATTGTTTTAGCTATTGGGTTATACCCGGATATGGGTTTTTGTATTTGGGCTTTGGGTAGCGACAGTAGGCCTGGACTTTCAATGGACTTTTTAATAAATGTTTATTTATTTATCTAATTTTTCTTTATTTAAACCCGGTCAAATTTGGGCTATTACATTTAGTTTTGTAAATCATACAATTTTGCAGTTTAACATTAAAATACCAAAATCCAACAAACAACACAAAAACCACAGAGCAAAGCCCAAAACAAATTTACAGCCAAAAAATAATTAAACATAAACCTACTTATATATTTAACAGGTAAGCAATTCGAGCTCCCGCGTGCTGTTTAGTCTTAAACCTATAGTTCACCTGAAATGTATTAACACACGAGCGAGCTAGAAGCCCAGTGTGTGACTTGACGCACAAAACAAAATTTCCTTATAACATACACAAATGTAAATACCAACACAAAATTTTTCTTATCATGTTCATACATACGAATATCATATCAGAATGACACAATACCAGAAACAGACATCAAACCAAAGTATCATATTTCTAGAACATATATCATATCAAAATGTCATATCATATCAAAACAAATCCTACCCCCATCCGCTGCATACCAATTTCATCCAACTAATCACACCAATAGGACTGCATGAGTCCATCCATCCTATCACTCCGGATTGTGGTAGTATGCCACTCATAATGGTGCAGCTGAGCAACTAAACATATATTACGGTTTAACGGCCAAAGTTGAAATAATACTGCCTGAAACATTTCCTCCAACATCAAAACCCACCCTAATGCACATGCAAAATCATAATAACATTCACATATATCGTATAGTCAAATCAAATATCATATCAGAATAGATAACAGAATATGGATGTCACTCATGATTTACAAAAATAGTCATGCTTTCAAAAATTATCGACACATATATTATACATATAACTCACATACCAGATGTAACAACACATATACCTCATTCCAAATTTTTTTAAGCAAAATGGACCCCACAGAAGGTTTAATTACATATTAAATCAACCCTAAATGTACCCCACAGATGGTTTAATTATGAATTACAAATTAAATCAGCAAGCTCATTTTTGCCAAAACTTGCGCAGGAATTAAATTTAAGCCAAATATGCAAAGATAGAGATAGAGACAAAAATAACTAAAATTCCAAAAAAAAAGATTTGAACACAGGACCTCAACCACACATCCAGAGCATTTCTCCACTAAAACCAACCAATTTACTTGACAAAATTCCCACAACCTTAATTCAAAAACAAACGTAACCAGTCTTGCTTTCACTAATCCAATTTCTTCTAACCCGATTTCTAGGATGTGACACTGGCACTGTTATGACCAGCATTGGTATGTATTTTTCCATCTTCCTTTTGTAAAATACATGTATTTCCTGGGGTAAAAAAGTATTTTTTAGTAGATGTCGACGCCCCTATTGCCGGTGTGACCTCCCCAACTCGGTCTAGATGCTAGACCCGAGTTCTGAAGATTACATTAGCTACCGAAGCAGCCTGATAAGCTATCAAAGTTTTTGAAAAATGGTCCTTTTAAAACATTTGTTTATTTTGTTTAGAAAACTTAGAGTACTTGATTTATTAAACCTTAAGTTTTATTTATTTGCCTAGCAACGCAAAAGATGGTAATTACTTTTGTTTTTAGTAAATCGGGGTTCATCAGATAGTAACTGCCTAATAACCTAATTGAAAATTATAAGTGAATGTCATGCAGAAAAATTCAAAACTAAACCCTAAGTCCCCTTCCACAATTCATAAATAAATAATAAAATATTTTAAAGGAAATAAAGAATAATAATGAAACTTAAAATATTAAGAAAAATGAAATTAAGTCAAGTCCCTTCGAATGTCGCGCTCACGTCCTAACCTTAAGGGTTATCTGAAAAGATGGAATTTAAAGGGGGTAAGCTATGATGGTCAATGTGAGTTCATTTACAATAAAAACCAATAGAAAAATTTGTTAGGATACATTAAATAACATTGCACATAATCATCATAGGTAAGAAATTAGTTCAAAATATGGTTTTTCAATGCTACCACTATTTAAGCATTAGAACTCACAATGACAAATTTCAAAATAATCAATTATTTAGAATTTCCCATAATAATCATATAGGATACACACAAATTTAGAAATATGTAATCATTCATATGCACATAAATCACATAATATAACTTTTAAACACGTATGCTCATGATATCAAAGATGACATACAATTTCGGTTTTAAACATGTCACATCCAAAATATTGGGTTAGAAGAAATTGGGTTCGTGAAACCAAAAGTGGTCACGCCTGATTTTTTAGTTAAAATTATGAAATCTTGTAAAGTGAATCGATTTGGTTCAGTGGTTAAGGGATTGCGCTTGTGTGAGGAAGGTTCTAGGCTTGTGTCCTTTCGCTTGTATTTTTACTAATTTTGTCTAAACTCCTACCTTTTGGTACCTAGTTTAAGAAATATTTGTATGCATCTATTAACAAAATGAGTTAGTTGATTTAGTGGTAAGGTATTGGCTTACCCTTTGGTCTTGTGTTTAAATCCTTGCATGGTCAAAACAAAATTTATTTTTGTTTTAGGCTCTGAATAAAAATCTGATGTGAAAAATTATTAAGAATTAATGGGTAGTTTTCTTAAAAAAATAGGGGGCTTATCTCCTAATTCTTCTCCCCACAATCGTTTCTCTACCATTTTCACGTTATTTTATTTACTTTCCTCTCATTGCTCATTTTTTTCTTTCCATTTGAAATTTTTTGTTTTTGTTCTTTATGGATTTGTATTGGCTACCTCTTCATCTTCCTTTGGTGTTTGTGCCCAGTAATCGTTCTATGATCATTTTCAATTGTAGTGTAAGTTATGTTGAACTATTTCTGATTATTTTTCCTTTTAATCATTTTTGTTCAGGGTTAAGCTTTAATTTTAGTTTTCATTCTACACTCTATTAAGTGTTTCATTGGTGTTCTTGTTAGGCAAAAGAGTTGTGAATCAAAATCCTCCAGCAGTGTGGTTGTTGTGTTGTTCGATATTTTTATGGAGTAAGTATTCGAACGTTGATTTTTGGGACGATTTCTTTAAGGAAAGAGGGGTGCTTTTGAATGAGATTTTGGAATTTAATTATATTGTAATTAGTTTGTTTAAACATTTATCATAGGTTTCAGAGTGTGTTAGTTGTGTAGATTATCAATTCACAATCAGGTGTGTGATCTAACCCAAAAAACTCATCAAAAATTTGAAAAATCTAAGAAACATGGATGTTTTTTGAAACTACCCAGTAATACACGGCTGTGTGGTAGGCCGTGTGGTAGGCCGTGTGTGATTTTGTAGCCCATGTGGGTAGGCCATGTGGTGTACATAGTCGTTTGTGATTTTATAGCGTGTAGGCAAGCCGTGTGAGATTTTTGTAGATCATGTAGATAACATGAGCTAACTTTTTGGGCCGTGTGGGCTACACGGCTGTGTGGACACTTTTGGCCAATTTTTGGGCCCAACTTTGGGCCGTTTGAAGGACTCAAAAATTGGGTCTATGGGCATCTTATTGGGCCAAACAAAGAGTAAGTTTTAGTATGTAAATATACGTAGGTAAGCTTAGGAGGTATATTAAGTAGCTTACGTCATGATTAAACCATATGCTATGACATTTTGGTCTATTATATGTTTCAATAGTATGATATGATATGCTATGATTTGTATAAGATATGTGTTATGTTACGCTCCGTATAATATCTGTTTATGTAAGCATGTCATGCAACCTATGTGATATTTATGTATGTTAATGTGATTTTGCATATGCATTGGGGTGTGTTAAGATATGATGGAGGAAGTGTTATATAGTAGTTTTTACTGCAATTATGGTAGCTAGACATCATATTTTTGTCTGACAGCTTAGTTGCATATATATGAGTGGCACAATGCCACATATTGGTCTGATTAGATGGATGGACTATCGTAGTCCTATATGGTGTGATTGGCTGGACGGAGACGGTGTGTAGTGGATGAGGGTAGGACATGTTATGTTATGATATGATGTGATATGATATGATATGATATGATATAATATGATATGTTATGATATGATACGTTGTGATATGATAAGATATGTTCTAGTATGAAATATTAAAATATATTCCCTAATTTGAATTCTAATATACTATGACACTTTCCAATATATGATGAGCTCCGATACATTATATGATATGCTTTGATACTTATTATGATACGAAATTATTTTTTTATTATTGTTTATGCTAAACCCATAAGAAAAATCTGTTTGTGGGCCGGGTCAAGCACTGGGCTTTTAGCTCACTTGTTTGTTTAATACGTTTTAGGTGAACTTCAGACTTAGGACCGGACGGCGTGTGGGAGCTGAGATTTTTTTTCCACTAATTGAATATGGTGATTTACATTAGTAATTATTTTTGGACTTTTGGGACTGTAATATGTTTATGGGTTGTGTTTTGGTTTTCATTTTGTTCATTGGTTTTTGATATTTTCGAACGTAAAACTACAAAATCACACTGATTAACAAATTGGATTCCGATTTTAAAAATTAAAACTTTGAAAAATTCTTTCGTTGTGAATTAAGTAAACCCCTAAGTGTTTTTCTGTAAATAAATAAATATTTTTTAACTAATGTTAGTGTAACACCCCAAACCTATCCTAAAATTTTAGATCAAATTCGGGATGCTATATTGATCACCGAAGTGATCGTAGGTGAATTTTACAAAACAAGTTAACATGTTGAAATGCATCTTCTAATCATTTAAAATTCCAATTAGAAAATAATCGTTTAACATATTTATAAATACAGAATAAAACGTATACACTTAAAACAGAATTTGTGGCACAGCTTTATAAAATCTTATAGTTCGAAAATCGAATAATCAAATAAAAATTGAAAATACAAACTGCTAAAAATTTATTTCCGCGGAGACTATCTGAAACCTCCGCGTACTGAGTCCAGCATCCAGAATCCAGAATTAGACATAGAAAGCCAGAAAGGAGGGGGTGAGCTACTCGAGCTCAATGTGAGATCAAAACCAATTAACTACGGAATCAGACATAGAATGCTAGAAAGTAGTTCAGAAGCGGAACATACTTACAGCGCTATACAAAATAGTTGGTACGTTTGAAACGGGCGTACCGACAGATAGCAGAATTCAAAGCATAATAAGACACACTCAGTCTCACAGTTGCAAGCCATTCAGTCACATAAACGATAATTCACAAACAGTCAGACAGTTACAGTTCACACTCTACAGAATTCCTACAGAATTCTCATAAGCACAAGTGCCTTTCAGTCGAGCAGTCAATATGATGCATATGGATGCAGTTGAGTTAAAGAAAACCCACCCATCCAGCCAACACACCTCTCCGCCCCCATCACTCTTCATAAGAGCTTTAAGCTTTTCCCACCAATCACTCCACTAAGGACCTTGTAAGGCCCATCCAACCCTGCACTCCAACTGATGTCATCTCGAGTTGCCTGTCAACGATGGCTATCTGGATTGTCCACGACCCTCTGGGTATTGGGACTAATAATATGCAGTTAGACTGCTAGTCACGTATATTACGTAGTAAAGCTAACGTATAAGCTATACTGTGCAATGTGGTAAACCACAGTACAGACATGCAGTATAAACTGCCAGATCAGATAGTGGTATGTAGTGTAGCTAATGTACATACGGTACAGTGCGATGTGGTAAATAGCTATACCATTAGGTTGCAATAAAACTACCAGTTCAGTCAATGATACGCAGCGATGCTGACATATATGCTGTACGGTGCAGTGCGGCAGTCCGCAGTATAGTCAAATTATCCACAACCCTTACGGTATTGGGACCGCCCATGACCCTCTAGGTATTAGGGCTATTAACCAACAGATCAGCTGTCAGTTCAGTTCAGTCAATCTACCTTCTCTTAAAAATCCCGCCCCAAAATAGTTTATGCATATGTATATATGTATGCAATCAGATCTATAGAATCAGAATACCAGTCTTAGGTAATTAACCAGAAGCATAAATTCACATCCAATTAATCAGTTACAGAATCATGCATGTGCACACTCATAACTCGAGTTCAGTACCAAGCTTATCACACAACCAAACACACATAACATACATATCAAGCCTAGTTCAGAGTCATAATTACCTCAGTAAGGCTTAGTTGAGGGTTGGAACACACAGAGTTGCGATTACACTTAAATTTGAACTAAAAGCCTTATTTAGCGAGATAGGGCCACACCCCCATGTGCTCAAGCCGTGTGGAGCAATCCAGGCTGTGTGGGGATCCAAACGCCTGTGCAAAGGGTAGCACAAGGCCGTGTGACAGAGGCATACACTCGTGTGAAGTAGGGACACGGCTATGTGAACAGGCCGT
The DNA here is from genome assembly GCF_007990345.1 of Gossypium hirsutum. Lineage (NCBI taxonomy): Eukaryota > Viridiplantae > Streptophyta > Magnoliopsida > Malvales > Malvaceae > Gossypium > Gossypium hirsutum. The sequence continues at coordinate 96,331,577 of NC_053425.1, forward strand.
GTAGCTCACTGTGCAATTTGCTAAAATAAGGTTTAGGGAAAACATGGCCGTGTGAGGGTTTCACATGCTTGTGTGCCCACCAGACACGGCTGTGTGTTCTAAAACATGCACCTATGTGGGATTCCTAAATCCCCAAATTAGTCACATGACTATGTGGCCAGGCCGTGTTACTCTAAATGTTTGAAACCCTAATTTCCAAACTCACACGCCCATGTGCCTAAGGGACACGGCCGTGTGAATTCTGACCACACAACCATGTAGCCAGGCCGTGTGGCACCCAATTTGGCCTAGAAACCCTAATTTCCAAATCCACACGGCCGTGTACTGTTGCACACGCCCGTGTAGTCATCGGGGAGGTCACGAAACTACCCCCAGAATAGCCCGAAACCACCATCTAAGCCACCGGAACCATCTCTAATCTTTGCCCTACCAAAAATATATTAGAAAGTGGCAGTTTCTCCTCACTTCCAATGTCTAGAACCTAAAATCTTTGGGTTAACACATAAACAAAATAAGTCAAAACAGAAACTTTGTAACAATGATAATGAAAAGAAAATGTTTCTAATCCCACACCTATTTTACAATCGGTATAGATGACGGAGGAGCGACAATCCTAAAACTTCCCAAACCGAGATTGTGTTCCAAAGAAGAGAAAAGCACCGAGAGAACAAAAACAAGGAAACGTCCCAAAAAGGAAAAGAAAATAATAACAAATAAAAACTAATATATATTAACCACATAATTTAATAATTATAAATAATCCTAATTATTAACTAAAAAGAAACAACACAAAATAAAACGGTTCACCCCAAATCGCGTACCCGATGACTCGAACCCAAAACCTCAAGGTGCACTAACACTTCCTCAACCACTAGATCAACAGGCCAATTCTATCACTAAAATGCATAACTAATCACTTAAGTGCAACCTTCTCACTGTCCCTGTGCTCAAAATCCAAAACTTCTAGGCCCTTAAATTCGGGGCATTACAATTAGCATTAACTGAGAAAAATTTGTTCAAAATTGGTATTTCCAGAGCAATTGAATTTGAAATAGATTTCAACATTTCAAATAAGTGTTTTCGAGCTTAAGTTTTTTTCTGAATGTTTGTGAGAGTTCTACCAAGTTTTATGTTTTTGAAATGCTCAACTAAGTTTGGTTAAAACAAAAGTTTTTTTTAACAAACTAATATAAATCTTCTAGATTCAACCATAACGTTTAGCCTGGGTTTAGGGTGGTAAAAAAAAAGATTTATCCTACCCTACTGCTATACACCACATTGGGAGTTCCCTGGAACTCCAACCACTATGACACCAGATTGTGGACTAACCACCATTAGTTTGTAGTTTTAATTGCCAATGACTGTGGACACATAAAAAATTGACACAGTTGGAATCTGCTCTAGCTATGGGTACACAACAAAATATTGCAGATGAAACTCGCCAAATAGCCGTGGAAGCATGACATACTCATAGATAAAAGCTATCAGAGGGTTGTCATTGCATGGTAAACTGATGTAGATGGAATATACTCTAACTATGAATACACAACAAACATTTAAATGTATATTTACTATCGTTACTTCCTCCAATCATATCAACCCAACCCATGCAATGCAATATAATTAATTTAACACATTCATAAATTGAAACATTTAATGCTTTAACACATGGCAATCAAGTAGAAAAGTCATGCTTTTCATATATTCGATTTGACAATAATTTAGGGCATATCTTCCATGCAATCACTACAAATATATATACGGTAACATATACAATTTACAATTCATGAAAACATTCATAATCACAAATAAATATCATATTAAATCGATCATTCATGGATTCTAGTATGCCTCAAATCATAAGATACCTAATTGCATAATTCAATTCACTAAAAATAGTTTCAAACCTAATCAAGGACTAATCTGATCAAAACATAAATTTTTTTGTCAAAACTATAATTTATTGGTTCTAGGGGACACACGACTATGTGACTGAATCGTGTGGGAAGCCTTGGGCCATGTGAAAGGGGTACACAGTCGTGTGGTTAGGTTGTGTGAGACTGAAGCCGTGTGGCATTCGAAATCCCAACTTATAGGGGAGACATGGCCATGTGGCAGGCTGTGTGGGGAGTCCTAGGCTTTGTGAGAAGCATATACCTAGGGTTTCAAGGGGGAACATGACTATGTGTGAGGCCATGCAATCTAAACGGGTAGGCCAAACGCCCCGTGGTAGGCTATCTGGTCTGGTTTGGTTTCAATTTTGTCTCGATTTTCTCATAAAAGAACACACACATGATTTCTGAGGTCTTATACGATGATCCTCACGTCCAATTCTGATTGGGGACACCTATACGGGTCTTTCGATTAACTAAAATGAAAGAAGTAATATCGATGTTCACAATTTATCGTATTTAACAAGAGTTTTGGGAAACTCATAAAAGATTCAGAATTTATTTTGAAAAATTATCAAGAACAATATTATACCAAATTTTCTAGGGTTCTACGTAATTGAAAATATGAATTCTTACCGATCTAGATGGAGATTCAAATATTATCACGGGTTGATTCATCGATTGAAGAAGAAACAGGTTCGAATGAGAATTGATTTTAATTTGGGTTTCCAAAAATTCAATTTCCAACAAAAGATAATAAAATTTTTATGAAAGGAGAAGGGCTAAAAGGAAAAGATGTATTTAAATAAGAGAGAAGAGTAATTCAATTTAGGGTTGGAAAAAGAAGTAAATATCCTTTTGTATTTAGGAAAAAAGATTTACTGGTTAAGGTCTAAAAAGTTTAAGGGTTGTTTTGGTAAATTATATTGTCAAAATTAAGAAAAAAAAAGGAGAAAAAATGAAAAGAGTAAGGCTTAAACCTTAACTCTCTAGGAAATCTACTAAGCTTTTAACCACTTACATTAAGGCTTATTTCTTATTAGTTTTATTAATTCTAACCCTATGACTTTTGAGGTGTAACAGTCGGTACCGATATCATATTTGAATTTTTTTATCAGGTTTTAATTTGGTGTCGAGCTTCTCTTTGCCAAGACCGAAAAAAAGCGGTTGTTTTTTGAAAAACATTATTTAAATAGGGGACATGGGAAAAGTAGAAAGACAGAAGAAAATTAAAAAAAAAAGAGAGAAAAAGAAAGACTTATCATGGTTTACCTACTTCAGAAAATGAAAAGGAAAAGACACTTGAAAAATAATGAAAAAGACTTGGGAAAAGAAAAAGAGAGCAAGAGAAGAGGGATAAATTGGGATATGGATATAGTTGTATATAGGATTTGTTAATTTTTATTATTTTAAGTTAATTTTGTCTTTAATTTATTTTTAAGAGTAAAGTAAAATGTGATTTTTTTAAATGGTGAGTTTTATTAATGTGTTCTTCTCAATTTTGTACAATTATGCATGGAGCTTGGAAAGTTACAAAATTAAAACTCATTAATTTGGTTTGACTAAGTATATAGCTACAAGATAAATATATAGGTGCTAATTATAAATAAAGAGATTTTAATTTTCCATCAAAACAAATAGTTATTTAATGCGGTTTGCAAAAATCAACAGTAGAGGTATTCATGGGCTGGATCGGGTTCAAGTCGGGTCCAACTAAAAATTTAGACCCGTTTGCTAGGCCCTACTCGAAAAATGGGCCTAAAATTTTTTCCAAGCCCGACTTAGATAAAAAATACTAAAACTCGGGCCTGGCCCGCCCAGCCCGTATTAATTTTTATATTATTTTTAAATATATATAATACATCAAAAATACTAATAACATCAAAATAAATATTTTTCAATAAATTGAAAATAAATTTTAAAAAATATGTATACTTAAATAACACTAAAATAGATGCAATTTAACAAGAAAATGCCTTTAAAATAATAACAAAATTAACAATAAAACAAGTTTTATACAATATCCTAACAATAACAATAAAATAGTAGCAACAGAATAGTAAAATGGTAGCCAAATAGGGAGAAAACAACAATAAAATAGCATAAAAAACAAAATAGCATTTTTTTTGTCATTTAGTGAATTCGAGTTGGGCCAGGCCAGGCCTGGGCCAGAAAGGCCTTAGCTGATGCCTTACCCGTTTTTAAATGGGCCTTATTTTTTTGTTCAAGCCTATTTTCTGGGTCTATATTTTTGCCTAAACCCTTCCACATTTTGGGCTGGCCTTTAGGCCAGGTGGCTGGCCCATGAACAGGTTTAGCTATCAGTCATTAATTTTTTGTTTTTTTTAAAAAAGCTATCAATTTCTATAACACCCCAGATTCGGCCTAGACTTTATGGCCAAATCTGGAAGGTTACATTAATAAATTGAAACTTTTGACAATTATTTTCAAAATTTATCTAATACCGAAATCGAAAATTGAAAATTCTATAAGAAAAAACTTGCCACGACTTTTTGGTTGGAGAATATGTCTCTCATAAAAAGTTAATGTGAAATAATCAATTGTTTTTTTACAAAACCCAATTTTATAAGACCATCACACTTTAGTTACTCGCTTCGTAAAACACTTTATTTTGATTAAAACTTTGTAACAGAAAAATTCTTAGAGTTATTTAACTTTGAAAACCGTTCATTCGATTCACATGATCAAAAATCATCCCACTAAAAAATTTCTAACTAATTAAAGATATTTAACAAATTTCAAATCATAGTTAATGTCCAAAAAATAAAATAGCCTGATAATCCATAAAATCCAAAATAAAAGTTTCTGGTGGAGTTAAAAACAATAAACTGAACCGATCCCCTAAGCACTGCCAAATCCTAGGTCTGAAGTTCACCTGAAAAATGTTAAACAAGCAAAGTGAGCTATAAAAAAACCCCAATGTGTGCCTCAACCCACAAGCAAAAATCACATCAGAACATACTCAAATGCATATAGCAGAGCAAGCAGATCAAAAATTTCACATGCGTAAATGCATATATCAGAACAGAGTAATGCTACCCCCATTTGATACACAACACTTCTTCCCACTAATCACACCAAATAAGGCTACAAGAACCCATCCATTCATCACACTAATATGCGGTCCTATGCCACTCAGATAATATACAGCTGAGCTACCAGAATAAATATTTATCGGGTATGCTGCTAGATAGAAAATTTAGATATACTGCTAGAATCACAGTTCCTCTATCACATTATCATATCCCATTGATAAACCGTAATACATACATATTTTTACCCCATGCTTAACATATTTATGGATGATTTTTCCTTCGTTTTATTGAATTCGATGCTCCTAATCCTTTAAATTCATATTTTATACTCAGAAGAGCTTAGGATGGCGAAAAGAGCAAGAAACGGGCCAAAAATGGACAAATTGGGCCTAAATCAGTGTTTCACATGGCATAGGCACTTCAACACGGGTGATCCACACGTTCGTGTGTGACACAAGGGTATACCGCATGCCTGTGTGTCATGGCCATGTCGACATTAATCCAAGTCAGAATTACACACGGCCTGAGCACCTTCAAACGGGCGTGGCACACGGTCGTGTCCCTGTCAAGCCCAAGTCTAGTTCTACTCAGAAAAGGCTAATTTTGGTGTATTTTGGACATTCGAAAGCCTATATAAACACCCTAGAAGAGGATTAGAGGGGACACACAGAGTAGAAGGCAAGGAAGTACTCATGAACAGCTATCGGAATCACCTCGGAGGCAGGATCTACATCAAGACTGAAGATTTCCATCCAATTTCCTAGAAGTTCTTTGGGTTTCTTTATGTTTTGTTATTTTTCATACTTTGAGATGTTTTCCATTATTATCATGAACTAAACTCCCTAAATACCTAAGGGAGATGAAACCTAAGACGAATCTTATTACTTTTTTGATTTATATGATAAATATTTGTTCTTATTCTTAATTGTGAGTTTTAATCCTTGCTTTAATATTCTAGGATATTAATTCAGGTTTTTGATGTGCTTATTCAGCGGAGGAAAGATCCTTGTTTAAGAGTAGATCATTCATAATTAAGCAGAGTTGCATGCAATCCTAGAGATAGGATGACATAAATCTACCGGATTATAGTCAAATCTAATAAGGGAATCTATAGATCGAGTTAATGCGACTATAGGGGTTTTAATTAGAAAAAGATTTCAATTAATCAACCTAGAGTCAGTTTTTTTTAGTCTCGAAAGGGATATTAACATAAATCAGGGATTTCTACAGAATAAGTCAAGTGAATAAATCATCTAATTCAAAGGTAATAAGTGAAGTCTAGGTGGATTCTTTATTGGGTATTGTCTTCTCAACGATTTTTCAAAAGTATTTTCCAACTTTAATCTCTGTCGTAATCTTAGCTAATTTGATAATTAGTTTTATGTAAACATTCTCTTAATTTTTAGGCTAGCCAATAAAAAGATAGTAATTACTCGTACTTTTAGTCCTTATGGATACGATATGATAGTAATTACTAGTACTTTTAGTCCTCGTGGATACGATATTTTCGGTCTTACCATAACTATACTGCTGTTCGATAGGTGCGCTTGCCTTAAGTCGAATTTTTAGTTAGTGTAGTGACCATCAAGTTTTTGAAGCCGTTGCCGGGGACTAAGATATTAGGAACACTTAATTTTTATTACTTTAGCCATTTTTTTAATTTTATTGCAATTTAATTTTGTTTTTATTTACTAAATTTTCTTTTCTTTATATCTGGCAGGTCTGTACAGTTTATGACTAGAACTCGTCAGGACCTCTACTTTTTGATTGTGAGATCGAGAGCACAGCTCGCAGAAACTGAAAAGAAATAAGGCGAAGCCTACTGTGACACCCCTAATTTGACCCTAGTCGAAAAGTGATTTCGGGACCACAAAATCGAGTCATAAAAATAATTAGTCATCATATTTTATGTTTATTATATGTGAATATGAATGTGTGAAAGTTTTAAGCTTTGATTTAGTAAATTGCATGTGAATTTAGTCAATAGGACTTATGTGTGACACTTTTGAAATGTGATAGGTCAAAACATAAGGATCTATTAGTGCATGTAATAAAAAGGGTGGACTTGCATGTCAATTTCCCCCTAATTAGTAGTGGCCGGCCATGACAAATAGGGTGGACAAAGTGTGATGGGCAAAACATGTCATAACATGTTATGTTGGTGTTTCATGGGAGGAATGATAAAATAAGAAGCATGGTAATAAAATAATGGAAGGGAAAATGCTGAAAACAAAAAAAAAGGCTTCATCCTCTTTGTTCTTCTTGACCGAAAAAAAAATGAAAGGAAGAAGAAATATGTTTTGAGGATTTCGGCAAGATAGCAAGCTAAAAATTTGAGGTATGTGCATTCGGTCATAGAGAAAATTGAATCAAAAGTTGGTTGATCCTTGTCCTCCATTGCCGTAGCCTAAAGGGAGGGAGAAGAAAGTTTGGTTGCCTTGATTTTTGGCTTAGAAGATAGCTAGAATGAGGTGTGTATTGAATGATTCTTGAAAATCTATGCATGTTTGAGATGATTAGTTCAAACTCTACTTATCCCATAGATTAAACTTAGAATTTTGAGGTTTGGAAGAGGTAAGTACCTTGAAATTCTTGGAAAATTATGTATAAAGAAGGTGGTTAGTTCAAGTTCTAATCATTCAATGGCTTGTTTATTTTGTTAAGTTCGGTTTCAAGGTTTGATCAAATTATGGTTATATTTGACATGGTTGGTTTATTTCGTTATGCTTGTTATATGATAGGTATGATTTGTGTTTGGGTGATGTGTATGTGATATTGATTATATGATTCGAAAATGAGATATGTTAATGATGAAATATAATCGGCCATGGAAGTAGCTCATTTTGGAAGTATGATTTGTGGTATTTTTTTTTGTGGTTGATTATAAAATTTGGATTAAGTGAGGTAATTGGTAAAAGATGTGTTTATGATATAATACATATGCTTTCATAAGCTAAGTTATGTATATGTGATATCTTGCATATTGGTTGTTAAAGTAAGGTTTGAGATGTTAACGTATGAATATGTTTTGTATACTATTTGATGTTCATTTAGGTACGGTTATAAATGATGTAATTAGTTTTGATTTAAATTGTGAAATTGGTTGAATTATTAAGGAATAAATTTTATGACCGAATATATGGTTAAAAGGTTGGCCATGCATATGTATTTTGGAAATGGTAAAGGGTTGTATATTTATATTTGGCTATCAATTGGTAAAATATGTTTTTACATGCCTATGATATGTTTTGTTTGTGGTTCGGCAACTAATGGTTAAGTTGTTAAGTTACATGCTTGAGTTTAAAATGTGCCTTATATGTGGTTTATGAATTTGGTAAATGATAGATTGATATTTTGGATATTTCATTAGTCAAGTGATATTGTAACTATGGTATGATTTGATTCGGCACTTATGTGTAAAATTGGTAGTTATTATTTTGGTAAAATGTGCAAAATTTGGTAAGACCAAATTTTGTACTTAAGCTTAAGTGAAGTTCTTAATGCTGTATATATATATATTAACGATTAATAAATCATGTGGTTTGGCTTGACTTAGTAAATAGTGAAGAAATCCATATTTATACATAGTGTCTATGAAAGGTAGTTTTATAAATGTGATATGAGTATTTTGTTTGTAAATGAGTAGTAAATATGTTAAGAATGGTTCTAAAATGTATATGGATGCCGTGTGATTGTGTTTGATTGGGAAGTAAATTGTTTGATTTAGCTCAAGAGCTTAGAGGATCAAAGTCGGATAAGGGAAAAGAGAAAGTAAACGAATAGCCGTGGATATCTAGTCGTCGACCACTTCCGAGGTAAGTTTTAAGTGATTAAACGTTGAGTAAATTCAATCATAATAGGACATAGTGAGTTGATTTAATAAGATATGATGGGGCCATGATATGTTTTAAACTCAAATGGTAAGTTCATAAGTGTTTGGACTTGGAAATTTAAGAGCAAATTGTAATAATTTGCTTAGGCAGCAGCAGTAACGTGATTTTAGAAAATCACCATAAATTGTTGGTGTGGAATAATAGGCTGAATAAAATATGTAATCAAAGCTTAATTAGTCTAGTTTCTTATAAAAGAGACCGTGTGAGCAAAGAAATTTCCTATAAAGAGATATTTAAAGTTGTGTGAGACGGTGTCAGAATGACTCCGAAATCCCCTGTTCTGTTTTTAGAAAATCATTATAATTTTTACAAAAATGGTTATAAGATAAAATTTATATTCTTAGACTCCTTAATGAGTATAGTTTCAAATGAAATCAAATAAAACACATTTTGAATTCTGTAAAATGAGAAATTTGATTCGTAGTGAAGAGTGGTCAGATTAGTCAAACAGTGAAACAGGGGAAACTTTAAGAAAAATCTGGTATTGAATGGCCAAACCAAAAATTCTGAAAATTTTATGGATGGAATATATATGAGTCTATATTCATAGAAAATTAACGGTAATTAATTTGGAGTTTTGTAGCTCCAGTTATAAATAATTCAGTGACTATTGCTCAGGAAAAACAGCTTGTGCTGAATTTGAGATTATGTTGTAAACCTTGACAAAACTTGTTTTAGTTGCTCATAAGCTATTGATTAAACCCATACGTGAATTCTAAATTGTGATATTGTAAAATGGTATATGAGTGATAGATGTAGATTCAGCCAAGACAAAGTGTATACCTAAAAGTATATGTGGTATGTGAAGTATATTTGGATAATTGTGATGTGAATACATGAAAATTTATATTTTGATTTAGGATTTTAATGTGATGAATGTGAACATGCGTATGTGTGATAAGGCCGAATGGCCAATGTGATGAATGTGAACATGCGTATGTGCGATAAGGCCGAATGGCCAATGTGATGAATGTGAACATGCGTATGTACGATAAGGCCGAATGGCCAATGTGATGAATGTGAACATGCATATATGAGATAAGGCCGAATGGCCAATGTGATGAATGTGAACATGTATATATGTGGTAAGGCCGAATGGCTAATGCGAAATGTGTATGAGTTAGATATGAGATAAAGCCGAATGGCTAATGCGAAACGTGTATGAGATGGATATGTGGTAAAGACAAATGGCTAATGTGAGATATGTATGAGATGTGTATATATATATTGTGGCCAAATGACAAACGGCGGAAGGTGTGTTTTATTAGATATTGATGAGCTAAATAAATTACAAATATGATAGTCGATGTGAATGCTGTAACATGTGAATAAATATGCATGAAACTCTGTGATGTAAATCTGGGATTTAAGGCCCGATGACTATATGTGGTGACTATGTCCGGGTTAAGACCGCTGACTTCGTGTGGAGATTTCATCTGAGCTAAAGGTCCCACCGATAATCCGAGAAGAGTTTAAAGCTATAAGACTTCGTAATAAGAATTACTTATAAATTTACTCAATGCGAAAGGTTAAACAGGTATGTACTTCAAGTTTATATGTGAGCTTGATTTGAACTAAATCATAAGGTAGTTATGTGATGCATACGAGAGCAATCTATGAGACTATTCCTATGATTATGTGACATCGGATCAGTGTGAGAGGTTATGTGAAATCATACAATATATCTATGTCACATGAGCTCACTTTTATGTGAAAGTTTATCTGCCTATTGTATATGATGAGATGTGCATATTCGGTAAAGGGATGGTATGCCCGAAGGAAGAGTGAAATAAAAATACGAACAACTATGTTATAATTTGATTGTTATCTGTTGACACTGCTTAAAACTTACTAAGCATTGTAATGCTTACTCCGTTTACTTTGTTTTCACTGTTTTATAGATCTCAATGCGAAGCTACAGGATCGGGGATCGTCAACAACTAGTCACACTATCACTATCCACTTCTTGTTACTGTTATGTCTTGAATTATTTTATGGCATGTATAGAATAGACTAGTGGCGGAAGAATATTTTTGGTTAATGTATATAAGCCATGCGAAAATGGCATCTTTTGAATGTTTACTTAGAGAAGTTTAAATTTTATCCCTGGCTGTGCTTAGTACTTATTTAAATGAATGATCTTTATTTCAAGAAAAAGTTCAAAATTTTACTGTTTTGACATGAGTTACAAGTCTGGTAATGCCCCTTACCTATTCCGGCGACGGTTACGGGATAGGGGTGTTACACCTACAATACATAGAGGAAGGGCAAGAGGACGATATTCACACCACAACCGAGGAGATGGCTAAAAATCAGAATAATCCGCTACCTCTTGTGGTTGCTGCAAATCCAGTAAATCAGAATCCTGCTCCTCGTACTATGTAGGACTATGCTAAACCTACTTTAACAAGAACTGAATCAAGTATAGTTAGGCCTGTTGTTGCTACAAATAATTTTGAACTAAAACCTAACACAATTCAGATGATACAACAGTTCGTTCAGTTTGATGGTTTGCAGGACAAGGATCCAAACACTTCATTTAGCAAACTTTTTTGAATTCTGCGACACTGTTAAAATCAATGGCGTTTCTGATGATGCCATTCGCCTTCGGTTGTTTCCATTCTCATTGAGGAACAAAGCTAAACAGTGGTTAAACTCGTTACCACGAGGGTCAATCATAACTTGGGAACAAATGACCAAAAATTTTTTACTAAAATATTTTTCACCAGTTAAAACAGCTAAACTAAGGAATGATATTTCGTTTTTTGTGCAGATGTATTTAGAAACACTTTATGATGCATGGGAGAGATACAAGGATCTATTGAGAAGGTACCCTCACCATGGGTTACCCTTTTGGCTATAAGTTCAAACTTTCCACAACGGTTTGAATCCCTGAACTAGACAGATGATTGACACAGCTGCTGGTGGGACTATGAATAATAAGACACCTGAAGAGGCTTATGAGTTTATAGAAGAGATGTCACTGAATAATTATCAGTGGCAAGTCATGAGGACAAAGCCAACAAAAGCAGCTGGTGTTTTTAACGTCAGTTTGGTTACTATGGTCTCTAATCAGGTAGAACTTTTGAATAGAAAAATTGATGGTTTACTTGGCTCTTCACAGGTTCATCTAGTTATGTAGTGCGATGCAAGTGGAGGTGGAACGAGCAATTTAGACTATCCATCCTACGGCCTTAACATGGAGAATGAGCAAATGAACTATATGGGTAATAATCCTCGACCCCAAAATAATCCTTATAGTAACACTTACAATGCAGGTTGGAGGAACCACCCAAATTTCTCATGGGGAGGCCAAGGAAATCAAAGACCACCACCCCCTCTAGGCTTCTAACAACAACCGTACTGGCCAAAGAAAAAGCTGAACCTTGAAGAGACGATGACAAAATTTATCTCAGTAGCGGAGACTTGTTTTTAGAATACTGAAACTGCACTTAAAAATCAGCAAGCATCAATTCAAGGGCTCAAGAATCAAATAGGATACCTGGCTAAGATGATTTTAGAGACACCACCAGGGAGCCTACCTAGCAATACTGAACCCAATCCAAAAAAGTATGTGAAAGCAGTTACATTAAGGAGCGGGAAGGTGTTAGTTGAATTTGAAAAGAAGCTAAAACCAGAAGCTAACAGAAAAGAAGGTGAGGAGGAAAAACCCGAAGACAGTGAAAAACTGGTGTTGAGGGAATATAAACCACCAGTCTCATACCCAACGAAGTTGAAGAAAGACCGCATGGATGCATAATTCAATAAATTTATCAAACTTTTTAAACAATTACATATTAATTTACCTTTTTTTGAAGCTATCTCATAGATGCCTACATATGCAAAATTTTTAAAGGAGCTTCTAACAAATAAAAGAAAGTTTGAAGATTTGTCTATAGTGAAACTCAACGAAGAATGCTCGGCTATATTCCAAAATAAACTGCTAACCAAAGTGAAAGATCCAGGAAGTTTTACTATTCCCTACTTAATTGGTAGTCTGAATGTTGAGAAGGCACTAGCTGATTTAGGCGCTAGCATTAATTTCATTCCATATAAAATGTTCAAACAACTTGGCTTGGGGAACCTAAACCCACTAGGATGAGTATTCAACTAGCTTATAGATCTGTTAAATATTCTAGGGGTATTATAGAGGATGTACTTGTAAAAGTAGATAAATTTATATTCCCTGTTGATTTTGTTGTGCTCGGCATGGATGAGGATGTTGAGGTGCCTTTAATTTTAGGTCATCCGTTTTTAGCCACTGCTAGGGCTGTTATTGATGTAGGTGATGGTAAACTTGTGCTTATAGTAGGAGAAGAAAAGATTATTTTTAAAATTTATGATGCTATGAGATTTTCTAGAGAACAGGATGACTCATGTTATTTTATTGACTCTATTGATCATGCTACTCAAGACTCTTTATAGGAAATCGTACATAAAGACACGTTGGAACTGTGTCTTGCCTGAGGAGAGGAGGTAAATGATGATGATTATGAGATAGGTAAGATAAAAGATGAACTAAATTCCAATGAACCTTCATTGAGATAGAAGAGCTACGAGGGTATTGAGGTAAATAATGAATTAAAATTAAAACCCTCTGTTGAAGAATCGCCTAAATTGGAATTAAAGCAATTACCAGATCACTTAGAATACATGTTTCTTAGAGATAATTCTACATTACCAATAATTATTGCTTCAGATTTAAAGCCAACCGAAAAAGACGAGTTACTCAAAGTTTTAAAGGAGCATAAAAGAGCCATAGCCTGGAAGATTTCTGACATAAGAGGGATTAACCCTTCTTTTTTGCACACATAAAATTTTAATGGAAGATGAATTCAAACCCTGTGTGCAAGCACAAAGACAGTTGAATCCTAACATGAAAGACGTTGTAAAAGCTGAGGTAATTAAACTTCTAGATGCTAGAATTATTTATCCTATCTCTGACAGTTCCTAGGTGAGTCCTGTGCAGGTTGTTCCTAATAAAGGAGGCATGACTGTCGTGGCCAATGAGAATAACGAATTAATTCCAACACGAATAGTCACGGGATGCAGAGTCTGCATCAACTATAGGAAATTGAACGATGCCACAAGAAAAGATCACTTTCCCCTACCATTCATTGATCAGATGTTAGAAAGATTATCTGGACATATGTATTATTACTTCCTAGATTGGCTCTTCGGTTATTTCCAAATTCCAATAGCTCTTGATGACCAAGAGAAAATGACATTTACATGTCCATATGGTATGTTTGCTTATCGGCGAATGCCTTTTGGATTATGTAATGCTCCTGCTACTTTTCAGTGATGCATACTGGTTATTTTTGATGAACTCGTGGAAGACATTATGCAGGTATTCATGGATGACTTCTCGGTATTTTGTAACTCTTTCCATCTCTGCCTTAAAAATTTAAAACGAGTTTTAATTAGATGTGAGGAAACAAATCTTATACTGAATTGGGAAAAATGTCACTTCATGGTTCGTGAAAGGATTGTGTTTGGCCACAAAATTTCTAGCAAGGGAATCGAGGTTGATAAAGCAAAGGTTGAAACTTTTGAGAAACTACCTCCCCCTAGTTCAGCTAAGGCTATCGTAGTTTTTTAGGTCATGCTGGATTTTATAGACGATTTATTAAAGACTTTTCTAAAATAGCCAAGCCTTTAACGAACTTGCTAGAGAAAGAAGTACCTTTCAATTTTAGTCAGGATTGTTTAGAAGCGTTCAATACTCTTAAGGATAAATTAATTAACGCTCCAATTGTAGTTGCACCTGATTGGAATTTACCTTTTGAACTAATGTGTAATGCGAGTGATTTTGCAGTAGGAGCGGTTCTTGGACAGCAGAAAGACAAGCACTTTCAACTGATTTATTATGCTAGCAAAACATTGACAGCTGTAGAAGAAAGTTATACGATGACCGAGAAAGAATTATTGGCTGTGGTTTTTATGTAACACCCTGAACCCGAAACCGACACCGGAGTCGAACACGAGGTGTTAACTGACTTTAACCCCTTACAAAATTTATTTTCCAGACACTGCCCAATCTGTGTACTAGTCGTTTTAAAAATCATATCTTGAGTTTCGTAACTCGAAAATCAGTTTCGTAATTTTTCCCCGAAACTAGACTCATGTGCCCATCTATGTATTTTTTTCTAGAATTTTTGGTTGGGCCAATTAGTACAGTTTATTAGTCAAAGTCTCCCAAGTTGCAGGGATCGACTACACTGACCTTTGCCCATTATGACTTGGATATCTCCCTACACGGGGCTTCAATACTGATGTCGTTTGTTTCTATGAAAACTAGACTCAGAGAGGAATCTGTACATATATGGTACGACCCCTAATTATCTCTGGTTAATTTGTAATGAATTTCCAAAGTCGGAGCAGGGAATCCAGAAACCGTTCTGGCCCTGTCCCACTATAATCTGATTATCTCATAATATACTGCCCATATGATCTTTTCGTTACTTCCTCATGAAAGCAGACTCATCGAGCTTCGATTACATAATTTATTCATCAATTAATTCCACTCCTACTATTTTTAGTGATTTTTCAATCTCATGACACTGCTGCTGCCAGCATCTGTTACGAAAGTAACTAGGTCCATCTCATGCCTACCCTTGATCCAACTCAATCGAACATTCGTGCCATTTTCGCATGGCTTAAAGTTTACATGTCAAAATTCAAACACAACGTAATAGCTTATACATGCCAAAATGTTCTTCTAAGCCAACTAAGAAGAAAGTACCAAAACTTGCTATCCGGTGTGATGACTTCGACGACGGCCTGACCCCGCAAAAATAGATGAGTCCAAGCAACCTATAATGGGTGACAAGGAAACACCGAGTGAGTTTATAACTCAGTAAGTCATAAGCAATGCACTACCGTCCATCAATAACATTATCACAAGAGAAAACAAAATGGAACGAGGCTAATTACTCCATCCATTCCGAACCATACCATAGTTCCTCCAACCTATCGATTCAATTTCATATCAATTCATGCATTCACATTCCATATACTCATCAATAGGACATTGAAGCATTTTCATAAATCAATTTATTTTCGTTACAATCAAACGACTAAACGGCCTTTCACCCATCCTACGATAAATTTTATGTACGTGACTTCAAGTATAGTTGTCACATAGGTTCAAACTTACCGAGCTCAACACCAAGTATAAGCATAGCACCTATTAGCCATGTACTCAAGACACTTACCCGATCCGCTGTCCGCGATCGACTCAACAGTGTCGCACACATAGTGTCCATAATGATTCACGAATGTATATTGAGTCTGTACCCTCAGTGCTATATAATCAACTCTCACACTTAGTGCTACGTAATCAAATCGC
The DNA here is from genome assembly GCF_007990345.1 of Gossypium hirsutum. NCBI lineage: Eukaryota > Viridiplantae > Streptophyta > Magnoliopsida > Malvales > Malvaceae > Gossypium > Gossypium hirsutum. The sequence continues at coordinate 96,347,769 of NC_053425.1, forward strand.
ACACTTAGTGCTACATAGTCAAACTCGCACACTTAGTGCCGCATGGTCAATTCGCACACTTAGTGCATCATATTCATTTCGCACACTTAGTGCAACATAGTCGAATCGCACACTTAGTGCTGTACAATTTAATCCCGCGCACTTAGCGCCAATCTCATGGTCATAAATGGTTATCCCGCACGTTTAGTGCCGAGATCAACAACTCAGTACATCTTACCTCTTTTCTTTCATTCAACAATTTCATCATCACATACGTACATGCATATATATATATGTATATTTATTCATTCCATTCAGCATCAATACATACACATTATGACCATTTGAAATAATACCAACTACATGCTTAATGACTTACCTCGTGTTGGGTAAGACGGTTCCAACTCGGCTACTCGATAACCTTTTCTTTGCCTTTGCTCGATTCACCTCCTTTAACTCCTTGAGCTAAATCAATAATTTAACTAGTTTAACCACCTTGCTAAATATTTACAATCCAATTTCACATGTACATGTATGTTAGTATATTCGGCTAATAACCTCATGCAACAACCAAAGCCGAATCAACTAAATATACTTATGAATATATATATATCATCATCGAAATCACCTAAGCTTAGACATCAATTTTTAATTCCAAGCAAGTTGCCGAATGCAACCTTACTAAATTTTCATGGATTCAAGTCATGGATTCAATATACCATTACCATGAAATCAACAACCAAAAATTCATAGACAATTTAGGAAAATCACATTACAAATCTCAAATTCAAGCAAAGACCATGGCCGAAATGCACATATAACCACATAACAAAAATATTGAACCTTTGGTTGCCTAACTAGCTTAACATCCATCAAATTTAAAATCAAGAAACTCACCTCATCTATAATCAACCCTCAATACCCTAAAGCATCAAAAACGACATCAAAGAAATACAACATCCATGGCCGAATGTCATCTTCTTAACTTTACAAAAAAAACATTTGCCATGAGCTAGCTTCTATACTTGATGGTCACTCCAAATATACAAAGATTTTCAATGATAGAGCATTAACATACCTTAATCCACTTAAAGGTGACCAAATGCCTTAACTTCAATTTCTTCTTTTCTTTCTTTAGGTACGGCTAGAACCCAAAAACAATGAAGTCTCCCCTCCTTCCCTAGCTCACGGCACTTCAAGAAAAGAAAGAAGGTGAAGACTTCCTCTTGCTTTCTTATTTTATTCCCCCCTTTCTTTTCCTTTTTTTTTTGATCTATTTTAATCATTTACTAATAAAAGCATCATTAAAAATTCAACTTAATGGAAGAACCATCCTTGCTTGGCCGGCCACTACTTGAGGTTTGGGTGATTTGACATGCAAACCCAAGTTTCCTCACTTTGTTATCATTTGATCCTTACATATTCCCCTATCATATTTTCTTAGGTTCTCAACTAAGTCAATCACATGAAATTCACCTTCATAAGTCTAATTTAAAACATCAAATTTTCACACATGCACTATGGTTTAAATTCATGAACAATTACATAGAAATCACATTAACATACCTTTGATTTATGAACTAACCATGGCCGAATGCCTTGGCTTCTTCTTCTCCCCTTTTTTTTTTCTTTCACTAGTTACGGCAATGGGGAAAAGAAAGATGGACATACCTTGTTTCTATCACTCTTTCCTTCTTTTAATTATTCTTTCTTCCATAATATAAAGCCATTAACTATTATCATGCTATAATAAAAATGCATATAATATCTATCAACTATCATTATGGCCGGCCACTAATTAAAAGTGGTCCATTTGACATGCAAGTCCCTCATGTCAATAACTCATGTATTATTTGGCCACTTTAAATTTCACCTATCACATTTTCAAGTCTTATCACATGGGTCCTTTCTTATAAATTAACACTGCCTTGATAAAAATCAAGGCACGAAATATTCACACATACAAATTCCACATACAATAAGCACAGAATATAACATCTAATTATTTTTGTGACTCGGTTTCGTGGTCCCGAAACCACTTTCCGACTAGGGTCACTTTAGGGGTGTCACAACTCTCCCCCCCTTTAGGGATTTTCATCCTCGAAAAGCTTACCGGTAAATAGGTTTGGGTATCGTTCTTTCATCGAACTCTCGGTTTCCCAAGTAGCTTCCTCAGTCCCGTGTTTGAGCCATAACACCTTTACTAACGGAACCTTTTTGTTCCGCAACTCCTTCACTTCACGAGCTAGGATACACATCGACTCTTCTTCATAACTCATATCGGCTCGAATTTCAACCTCCGACAGACTAATTATGTGCGAAGGATCAGATCTATAGCGTCGAAGCATCGAAACATGAAAGACATCGTGTATCCTTTCAAGTTCAGGGGGCAAAATCAATCTATATGCAACCGGACCAACTCGTTCGGAGATTTCGTACGGCCCAATGAATCTCGGGCTCAACTTGCCCTTACGGCCAAACCTGAGTACCTTTTTCCAAGGCGAAACTTTAAGGAACACTTTATCTCCCACCTGATATTCAATGTCCTTTCGTTTCAAGTCCGCATACGATTTCTGACGATCTGTGGCTGCCTTCAGACTTTCACAGATTACATTTACTTTCTGTTCGGCATCTTTAATCAAATCAACTCCGAAAATTTTACTTTCACCGAGCTCGGTCCAAAACAATGGCGTACGGCATTTACGACCGTACAAAGCCTCATAAGGTGCCATCTTAATACTTGATTGAAAACTATTGTTGTAAGCGAATTCAATCAAAGGTAGATACCGTTCCCATGAACTACTGAACTCGAGGATGCAACACCTCAACATATCCTCAAGTATCTGAATTATCCGCTCGGATTGACCATCAGTTTGGGGGTGAAAAGCGGTGCTAAAATGCAGCTTGGTACCCAAAGCTTCTTGCAATTTCTTCCAAAATCGTGAGGTGAATCTCGGATCTCTATCCGACACGATAGAAATAGGCACTCCATGTAATCTCACAATCTGAGAGACATACAATTCGGCTAGTTTATCCAATGAAAGATCCGTACGCACGGGGATAAAGTGAGCCGACTTAGTCAGCCTATCAACAACAACCCAAATCGCATCCTTCTTACTTGCGGACAATGGCAGTCCGGACACAAAGTCCATTGTGACTCGGTCCCATTTCCACTCGGGTATCATGATCGGCTGAAGTAACCCTGAAGGCACTTGATGTTCCGCTTTCACTTGTTGACATATTAAACATCTCGAAACAAAGTCGGAGATGTCTCGTTTCATACCATGCCACCAAAACCAACGTTTCAAGTCGTTGTACATCTTCGTGCTCCCCGGATGAATTGACATTCGGCTACAATGGGCTTCGTTCAGAATCATCGGAATGAGTTCTGAATTCCTTGGAACACACAAATGACTTCTAAACCTCAAACAACCATCATCATCAATCTGAAACTCCGATTCCTTGTTCGGAACACACTCAGCTCATTTTGCAACCAATTCATCATCGACTTTCTGAGCTTCACGAATTTGATGATTCAATAATGGTTTGGCTTTTAATTCAGCTACTAACACATTGTCAGGTAGAACAGACAAGTGTACATTCATCGCTCGCAAAGCAAACAGTGATTTTCGGCTTAAGGCGTCCGCAACCACATTAGCCTTTCCCGGGTGGTAATCAATGACAAGATCGTAATCTTTCAACAACTCAAGCCAACGTCTTTGTCGCAGATTCAAATCTCGTTGAGTCATCAAATATTTGAGACTTTTGTGATCCGAAAACACATGGCACTTCTCACCAAACAAATAATGTCGCCATATTTTCAATGCAAACACAATGGCGGCTAGTTCGAGATCATGGGTCGGATAATTTCTCTTGTGTGGCTTCAATTGTCTTGACGCATAGGCCACAACTCGACCTTCTTGCATCAATACGCAACCCAACCCAAGTAGGGATGCGTCACTATAAATGACAAACTCTTTACCCGATTCGGGTTGCACCAAAATTGGAGCTTCAGTCAGATGAGTTTTCAGTTGATCGAAGCTTTTCTGACATTTCTCCGTCCATTCGAACTTAACATCCTTCTGAAGTAGCTTCGTCATTGGTGTGGCTATCATCGAGAAACCTTTGACAAATCGTCGGTAATAACCGGCGAGCCCTAGAAAGCTCCGGACTTCGGTAACATTTCTCGGAGGCTTCCAGTTAAGTATGGCTGAAATTTTGCTCGGGTCAACTCGAATACCCGATGCGGATACCACATGACCCAAGAAGCTAACCTCTCTTAACCAGAACTCACACTTACTGAACTTAGCATATAACTGCTTATCCCGCAAAATTTGCAACACTTGCCTCAGATGCTCAGCATGTTCGGTCTCATCTCTTGAATAGACCAAGATGTCATCAATAAACACAACTACGAACCGATCCAAATACGGCCTGAAGATCCGATTCATCAAATCCATAAACACCGCAGGGGCATTAGTGAGCCCAAACGGCATCACTAAGAACTCGTAGTGACCGTACCTCGTTCTGAAAGCAGTTTTGGGTACGTCCGAATCTCGAATCCGCAACTGATAATAACCCGATCTCAAATCTATCTTTGAAAACACCGATGCTCCCTTTAATTGATCGAACAGATCATCAATACGCGGTAACGGATACTTATTCTTTATCGTCACTTTATTCAGTTGACGATAATCAATGCACAACCTCATGGTTCCGTCCTTCTTTTTCACGAACAATACTGGTGCAAGCTAAGGTGAGAAACTCGGTCGAGCGAAACCTCTATCCGTCAATTCTTGCAACTGAGCTTTCAACTCTTTTAACTCGGTTAGTGCCATACGATACGGAGCGATCGAAATTGGCGTAGTTCCAGGTACAAGCTCAATGCCAAACTCTACCTCCCGAACAGGTGGCAGACCCGGTAACTCTTCAGGAAAAACATCCGGGTATTCACAGACCACCGGCAACGATTCGGGTTTCTTTTCTAACTCCTTGTCATCAAGTACATACGCGAGGTATGCTTCGCACCCTTTCCTTACATATTTCTGGGCCAACATTGCTGATATTACAGCTGGCAACCCCCTTAAGTCCGCAGACTCAACTCGGATTATTTCGTTATTTGCGCACCTCAAATCGATAGTCTTGCTTTTGCAATTCACAACCGCATCATGCGCGGTTAACCAATCCAAACCAAGAATAACATCAAACTCGTCGAACGGCAAAAGCATCAAATCGGCCGGAAAACAGGATTCTCGGATTATTAGAGGGCATCTCTTACACACTTTATCAACAAGTACGCATTGACCCAAAGGGTTTGATACTTGAATTACGAGCTCACTAGACTCAACAGGTAGAGTCTTACTGGTTGCTAAGGTTTCGCATACATATGAATGAGTAGAACCAGGGTCAATCAATGCAATCACATTAGTATCAAAGAGAGTGAAGGTACCAGTGATGACGTAGGGGAAGGATGCCTCCTCTCGTGCGCGAATGGCATATGCTCTAGCAGGAGTACGGTTCTCGGCTCGATCGGCCGTATCAGAGGCCCCCCTCTGACTACCACCCCTGCCTCCTAAAATTCTCGGTGGTCTACCTCTAGATGTCACTCCACTAGGTCTTGCACCTTGAATCTTATTCTTCTCATCCAGCTCCGTGCAATCTCTAATGTAGTGGTCCTTCGAACCGCATCCGTAACAGGCCCTGCTAGTAGACTTGCCCCAACATTCACCTAGGTGTCGTCTTCCACATTGGGGACATTCAGGTTTCTCGTGACGATTATTGCCCACACTAGCTACCGAAGTAGCTCGGGAGCCCATCGATGGTCTTGCCCTGATGGAAATTCCCGCAGTCGCCCTCGACTTATTAATGTCCTCCCTGAACTTCTTTACAGCTGAGAACGGAGCTTTACCCGTCGATCTTTTACGATAATCTCTAGCTTCAAATTCAGCCTTCCTCTTCTCCTTTCCAAGTTCTTCCGCCTTGCAGGCTCGTTCGACTAGTGTTACGAATTCCTTTATTTCCAAAATACCCATTAGTAGCTTTAAATCTTCATTCAATCCTTCCTCGAATCTTTTGCACATAGCAACCTCATCAGCTACACACTCCCGGGCATACCTACTGAGTCTTACGAATTCATGTTCGTATTCAGATACAGTCATACGGCCTTGCTTGAGTTCCAAGAACTCCTTACGCTTCTGATCAATGAACCGTTGGCTAATAAATTTCTTCCGGAATTCCGTTTGAAAGAAGTCCCAAGTTACTCGCTCGTTCGGGACTATGGAAATCAAGGTCCTCCACCAATAGTAGGCTGAGTCTCGCAACAAAGATACAGCACATTTTAGACATTCGTCGGGTGTGCATGACAATTCATCGAACACCCGAATGGTGTTATCAAGCCAGAACTCGGCCCTTTCGGCATCATCAGTTACTATGGCCTTGAACTCCTCGGCCCCACGCTTCCTAATCAAGTCTACAGGTGGCTTACTCAGCCTCACAGGATCAGCGACTGATGGCATTACAGGCTCTTGGGGTGGATTATTCAAATTTGAGAATTGTTGGACAGCCGGGTTGGTTCGGGCATATTGCGCGACCCACTCATTCATCATGGTAAAGAAGGCTTGTTTAGCCCCCTCACCTTGATTATTCGCAGATGACTGAGGTTCAACAGGCGGCGTCCCTTGTGCAGGAGCAGCCGCTACTCTCTCAACGTCATCCGCTAGGGTTCTTTCTTCACCGGGATCCATTTACTAATCAAAACAAAAACATTTCAACCGTCAGAAGTCATCACCCTTTTAAACATTAACATTATGGCATGTATAGCTAGACTCATACGTGCTATGGTAGTCCTAGAACCGACTAAACCATAGCTCTGATACCAATAAAATGTAACACCCCGAACCCGAAACCGACACCGGAGTCGAACACGAGGTGTTAACTGACTTTAACCCCTTACAAAATTTATTTTCCAGACACTGCCCAATCTGTGTACTAGTCGTTTTAAAAATCATATCTTGAGTTTCGTAACTCAAAAATCAGTTTTGTAATCTTTCCCCGAAACTAGACTCATGTGCTCATCTATGTATTTTTTTCTAGAATTTTTGGTCGGGCCAATTAGTACAGTTTATTAGTCAAAGTCTCCCAAGTTGCAGGGATCGACTACACTGACCTTTGCCCATTACGACTTGGATATCTCCCTACACGGGGCTTCAATACTGATGCCGTTTGTTTCTATGAAAACTAGACTCAGAGAGGAATCTGTAAATATATGGTACGACCCCTAATTATCTCTGGTTAATTTGTAATGAATTTCCAAAGTCGGAGCAGGGAATCCAGAAACCGTTCTGGCCCTGTCCCACTATAATCTGATTATCTCATAATATTCTGCCCATATGATCTTTTCGTTACTTCCTCATGAAAGCAGACTCATCGAGCTTCGATTACATAATTTATTCATCAATTAATTCCACTCCTACTATTTTTAGTGATTTTTCAATCTCATGACACTGCTGCTGCCAGCATCTGTTACGAAAGTAACTAGGTCCATCTCATGCCTACCCTTGATCCAACTCAATCGAACATTCGTGCCATTTTCGCATGGCTTAAAGTTTACATGTCAAAATTCAAACACAACGTAATAGCTTATACATGCCAAAATGTTCTTCTAAGCCAACTAAGAAGAAAGTACCAAAACTTGCTATCCGGTGTGATGACTTCGACGACGGCCTGACCCCGCAAAAATAGATGAGTCCAAGCAACCTATAATGGGTGACAAGGAAACACCGAGTGAGTTTATAACTCAGTAAGTCATAAGCAATGCACTACCGTCCATCAATAACATTATCACAAGAGAAAACAAAATGGAACGAGGCTAATTACTCCATCCATTCCGAACCATACCATAGTTCCTCCAACCTATCGATTCAATTTCATATCAATTCATGCATTCACATTCCATATACTCATCAATAGGACATTGAAGCATTTTCATAAATCAATTTATTTTCGTTACAATCAAACGACTAAACGGCCTTTCACCCATCCTACGATAAATTTTATGTACGTGACTTCAAGTATAGTTGTCACATAGGTTCAAACTTACCGAGCTCAACACCAAGTATAAGCATAGCACCTATTAGCCATGTACTCAAGACACTTACCCGATCCGCTGTCCGCGATCGACTCAACAGTGTCGCACACATAGTGTCCATAATGATTCACGAATGTATATTGAGTCCGCACCCTCAGTGCTATATAATCAACTCGCACACTTAGTGCTACGTAATCAAATCGCACACTTAGTGCTACATAGTCAAACTCGCACACTTAGTGCCGCATGGTCAATTCGCACACTTAGTGCATCATATTCATTTCGCACACTTAGTGCAACATAGTCGAATCGCACACTTAGTGCTGTACAATTTAATCCCGCGCACTTAGCGCCAATCTCATGTTCATAAATGGTTATCCCGCACGTTTAGTGCCGAGATCAACAACTCAGTACATCTTACCTCTTTTCTTTCATTCAACAATTTCATCATCACATACGTACATGCATATATATATATACGTATATTTATTCATTCCATTCAGCATCAATACATACACATTATGACCATTTGAAATAATACCAACTACATGCTTAATGACTTACCTCGTGTTGGGTAAGACGGTTCCAACTCGGCTACTCGATAACCTTTTCTTTGCCTTTGCTCGATTCACCTCCTTTAACTCCTTGAGCTAAATCAATAATTTAACTAGTTTAACCACCTTGCTAAATATTTACAATCCAATTTCACATGTACATGTATGTTAGTATATTCGGCTAATAACCTCATGCAACAACCAAAGCCGAATCAACTAAATATACTTATGAATATATATATATCATCATCGAAATCACCTAAGCTTAGACATCAATTTTTAATTCCAAGCAAGTTGCCGAATGCAACCTTACTAAATTTTCATGGATTCAAGTCATGGATTCAATATACCATTACCATGAAATCAACAACCAAAAATTCATAGACAATTTAGGAAAATCACATTACAAATCTCAAATTCAAGCAAAGACCATGGCCGAAATGCACATATAACCACATAACAAAAATATTGAACCTTTGGTTGCCTAACTAGCTTAACATCCATCAAATTTAAAATCAAGAAACTCACCTCATCTATAATCAACCCTCAATACCCTAAAGCATCAAAAACGACATCAAAGAAATACAACCATCCATGGCCGAATGTCATCTTCTTAACTTTACAAAAAAAACATTTGCCATGAGCTAGCTTCTATACTTGATGGTCACTCCAAATATACAAAGATTTTCAATGATAGAGCATTAACATACCTTAATCCACTTAAAGGTGACCAAATGCCTTAACTTCAATTTCTTCTTTTCTTTCTTTAGGTACGGCTAGAACCCAAAAACAATGAAGTCTCCCCTCCTTCCCTAGCTCACGGCACTTCAAGAAAAGAAAGAAGGTGAAGACTTCCTCTTGCTTTCTTATTTTATTCCCCCCTTTCTTTTCCTTTTTTTTTGATCTATTTTAACCATTTACTAATAAAAGCATCATTAAAAATTCAACTTAATGGAAGAACCATCCTTGCTTGGCCGGCCACTACTTGAGGTTTGGGTGATTTGACATGCAAACCCAAGTTTCCTCACTTTGTTATCATTTGATCCTTACATATTCCCCTATCATATTTTCTTAGGTTCTCAACTAAGTCAATCACATGAAATTCACCTTCATAAGTCTAATTTAAAACATCAAATTTTCACACATGCACTATGGTTTAAATTCATGAACAATTACATAGAAATCACATTAACATACCTTTGATTTATGAACTAACCATGGCCGAATGCCTTGGCTTCTTCTTCTCCCCTTTTTTTTTTCTTTCACTAGTTACGGCAATGGGGAAAAGAAAGATGGACATACCTTGTTTCTATCACTCTTTCCTTCTTTTAATTATTCTTTCTTCCATAATATAAAGCCATTAACTATTATCATGCTATAATAAAAATGCATATAATATCTATCAACTATCATTATGGCCGGCCACTAATTAAAAGTGGTCCATTTGACATGCAAGTCCCTCATGTCAATAACTCATGTATTATTTGGCCACTTTAAATTTCACCTATCACATTTTCAAGTCTTATCACATGGGTCCTTTCTTATAAATTAACACCGCCTTGATAAAAATCAAGGCACGAAATATTCACACATACAAATTCCACATACAATAAGCACAGAATATAACATCTAATTATTTTTGTGACTCGGTTTCGTGGTCCCGAAACCACTTTCCGACTAGGGTCACTTTAGGGGTGTCACATTTTACATTCGATAAATTTAGACCATATTTAATATTATCTAAAGTTGTTGTTTACACTGACCACTTAGCTCTTCGATACCTTCTTACTAAAATAGATGCAAAACCTCGACTAATAAGATGGATTTTATTGTTGCAGGAATTCGATTTAGAAATTCAAGATAAGAAAGGAGCAGAAAATCTTGCAGCAGATCATCTATCCAGATTAGAAAAGCCATATCTTAATGAACTGAATGAACAGAAGATAAATGACTCATTCCCTGAAGAATAACAGTTTGCTATCTTTAACTCTGAGGAGCCTTGGTTTGCAGACATTGCAAATTATTTAGCTGCTAACATTATACCAAAAAGGTTGACGTATCAGCAAAAGAAGCGATTCTTTACTGATGTGGAAAACTATTTTTAGGAAGAACCTTTTATTTTTCGTATATGTGTAGATCAAGTAATTCAAAGATGCGTTACAGAGACAGAAGCGATTAAAATTTTGGACCATTGCCACTTAGGACTAACTGGGGAAAATTACATGGAATTAGGACCACCCATAAAATACTCGAATTAGGTTTTTACTGGCCCACACTATTCTAAGACGCCAACAGGTATGTTGCTACTTGCGACAAATGCCAACGAACAGGTAATATCTCTAAACATGCTGAAATGCCCCAAACATACATGCTCTCATATGAAATCTTTCATGTATAGGGTATTAATTTCATTGGTCCATTCCCTAGCTCATTTGGGAATAAATACATATTAGTAGCCGTTGATTATATGTCTAAATGGGTGGAAGCCCAAGCCTTACTTGCTAATGATGCTAAAGTAGTGGTGAAGTTCCTTAAGAAACTTTTCTCTCGATTTGGAACACCTAGTGTAATCATCAGTGATTAGGGCACTCATTTCTATAATACTCAATTTGATAAAACCCTTAAGAAATATGGAGTTTTTCCACATAACAGCTACCCCTTACCATCTTCAAACTAGTGGACAAGTCGAAATCACAAACCGGAAACTTAAACGCATTTTAGAAAGAACTATAGAGACAAATAGGAAGGAGCGGGCAAAGAAATTAGATGATGCTTTATGGACCTATAGAACCGCTTGTAAGACCCCCATAGGAACATCCCCTTATAGACTTGTTTATGGGAAGAGTTGTTATTTACCGCTTAAACTAGAACATAAAGCATTTTGGGCTATAAAGTTCCTAAACTTTGATCCTAAACTCGCAGGTGAAAAGAGATTGATGCAGCTGAACGAGCTAGATGAATGGCGAGCTTATGCCTATGAGAACTCACGATTATACAAGGAAGTAACTAAGCGCCGCCATGATTCTCATTTAAAGCAAAACAAGCAATTTGAAGTTGGAAATATTATCCTGTTATACAACTCAAGGCTCAAATTATTTTCTGGGAAGCTTAAATCACGATGGTCAGGTCCCTACATAGTCCAAAATTTTTTTCCATACGATACAATCGAGGTAAGTCATCCAACTCAAGGCACCTTCAAGGTAAATGGACAACAGCTTAAACTTTATAACGGTGAGGATTTCAAAGACAAGGGAGAGGAGCTACGGCTCTGCGAACCTAAATAAACATACCTACCAGGTACAGTCGAGCTTAGACTTTAAATAAGCGCTTCTTGGGAGGCAACCCGAGCACTAACCCCACTAAATAGCTTAGTTTGTTTTGCCTTTTTGTTTTATAATCAGAATATAGGTATTTTCAGCACACACGGCCTAGCACACGGGCGTGCTTTCGACCGTGGGCTTCCCACTGGTAAGCAACACGGGCATGGCCATGGTCGTGCTAAAATAGGACAAATATTTTTCTCAAGACAGGATGACACATGGACTGCGATAAATAGCCACGGCCATGCGGCACAGCCGTGCGCATCACACGACTAAGGGACACAGGCATGTCCCAGACTGTGGTAAAACTGTACCTTAATTTCCAAAAAAAGATCAGTAGAGACATGGCTTATGATAAATCACTATGGCCGTGCGAGGCGGCCGTGGGAGACACACGGCTTGTACCACGGGCTTGCTTGAGGCTGTGTGAAAACTTGCCCAAAATTTGAAACAATAAAAAAAGTCAGAATAGAACACGGGTGTAGGCCATGGTCGTGTTCCATGCACAATCCTGACTAATTGACACAGGCGTGTTAAATTGGACATGGGCATGGGAGAAATGAAGCGAGCACCACATGGCCGTGCGATGTGGCCATGTGGGTCACATGACATTAACACACAGGCGTGTCCACAGGCCGTGTTCGATACTGACTTGAAACATCAAACCATAACATAAGCTATGAACACAGGTGTGGTGAACCTAATACGGCCGTGGGAGAAGCGAACGATCGTACACACGGCCGTGCGCACCACACAGCCTGGGGACACAGGCATGTTGAAGCAATCGTGTGCGATCCTGACTACAAAATTCACAAAAAACACGGGCTGAGAGCATACCACACGGGCGTGGGCTACAATTTTGTGGCCCAAAACGAGGCTTAAACGACCGTGGCTTCCAATTTAATCCCCCTAACCCTAATTTCTCCCTTTACCCTTCACTATTCATCATCTTTTTCAACAAACCCCCTTCTCTTTCTCCTTTTTTCCCTCTCTTCTCCCTCACCCCTTCCACCTCTCATCATAGACCACCCCGTGCGTACACCGAGCACCACCAAGCACCACTGTGTTTGTCCATCCTTTTCTCTCCATTATCTTTATTTCTTTTACTATCTTTATTTTATTTCTTGTTTCATTTGACTATTTTTGGTTATTCGTTACACTGCTAATGATATTCATGCTTGTGATTATTATTTTTGTTTAATGATTTTCCATTTTACTGCTAATAGTGCTTGACCTATGCATAATACTACATTCACTCATTTTTGGTCTTTTGTGTTTCCATGGATTTCATTTTTTCCTACTCTACACACCATATTTCATATTATCATCTCACTTGCATCTCTGTTTCATTGTTTCTTCATCTATTTACTGCTTTCATGTCTAACATAAGTTGTTTATGTCAGTTCCTAGGTATTTTTTATCACTATTTCTCGTATTTCTATTGCTAATAACTTGATTTGTCTTTTAGTTGAGATTTGTTTATTTTTCAGTACTATTTTCTCACTAAGATTTGTCATTATTCCTTTGGTCCTTTGATTCCTATGCAGTGTCATTATTTAGTTCTGGCATGCTTGAGTATTTTTCCATGCTATTTTTTGACCAATTTATTATTTTGGAATACTCAATTTTTTAGCTTATAGGTGTGGGGATTATTTTATTGATAACTTAGTCTTTTATTTGTAGACATCATGACAAACCCAAAAGGCAAGAAAGCTACGGTTCCCGCCTCGAAAAAATAGAAATGAGTGACATCTTCCTCGGGTCCTACCACCAAGATACGGCACCCATTCCTCCAATTCCCACAAGGGCCCCAGGAAAAACTATTTCAGATTCTACGTGTTCGACCCCTTAGTGTGAGGTGTGCATCAATTAGGCCGCACTAGAGAAGGTCCACCTAGCAGATTTGGTATGGGCCCTCCTCGTCACAGCTCCGTGGGACCAATTCTTTGATATCATTAAGCCGACATATTTGGAATTCACCTTGGAACTCGGCTTGACTTTCTAGTTATAGATAGTAATGGCAGAATACGACGACCCAAGAACAATTCAATTCCGCATTGGCAGTCTAGTACGATAGTTGAGTGTCCCTAAATTTGGAGCTGCCTTGGGACTCTATACCGACGAGTTTATGGAGACGGACCATTTACCCTACCTCCACCGCCACATACATCATTCACTTTCACCGTGTTGGGTCAACCTCCACCCTACTACAAGTATTTATGATCCTAGTCGTTCAAAGGCATCGGCTCTAGCTCCAGCTCTACGCTATCTCCATGCCCTTTTGGCACACACATTAACGAGGAGGCGAGAGAGCACTAGTTCCGTCAACACTCATGACGCATACTTCCTGTGGAGCATAAGCCATGGGCATATTTTTGATCTAGCTTACTTTGTTACCCTTGCCTTTTGCCAACAGATAGAACAACATAGAAAGTAAGTCATCTGCATCGGCCCATATGACTCATCTAGCGCAATATTTTGGGCTCCTGAATACAGTGGTATAGTCTTTATCGCTCACTCTGATTGGCCAGATGTCCCCATAGGGCATCCAAAGTATGCTCCATATTCGAATGATTGAGCATCGTCGTGGGTTTGACCCTTCTTAGTACTAACTTGTATGAGCTACTGATGAGGAGGATGTCGAGGATATTACTGATGATATCCCTACATTTTAGGAGGACCCACCTTTACAGCCACGACCGAGTCACTGACCAGTTCATGTGGCTGCTTCATTATCTGAGGTTTCTGACCACCTTCATCGCTTTGAGTAGTATTGTACTCAACGATTCGACAACATCGAGGTGATTCTACAACAAATTTGCCAACATTTTCACATATCGCCTCCAGTACCACACCTCACGATCCAGCTATCGACGAGGACTATTAAGTCCATCTAATTCTCAAATTACTTTTGTAACAGCCCGATTTAGGGCCCAGTCCGAACAGTAGTCTTGGGACCACAAATCTAAAGTTGGGAATTTATTTTTATTAATATTATGAGGTTATAGTATGATTATATTAGTACATGAAAAATTTGGTAAGTCAATTTTAATGTTTGTGAGCCCGATTGCGAAAGAGGATTAAATCGCATAGTCTTAAATTGATAGCTAAGAGTGCCAAATTTCCATGTATCATAAATTAGCGATTTTTAAAGTGAAATTGGGCCATTAATTAAGTGATGGCCGGCCATGGCATATGGAAATGTTGAAAAGTCAACATTAGGTGAAACTGATGACATAGGGTGTAATATAATAATACCTAAGCCTAGCTATCATTTTTTTTCTTTCATTCTCTCTTCATTCCTCCTATTCTTCAGACATTGGTAAAGGTTTTGAGCTTCAAAAATTTCAGCAACTTGTTACTCTCACAAGTAAGTGATTTTAATGAGTTTTCTTGAAGATTTTTACATTTTTGAGACCTTTGAAGCATGAGCTTTCAAATAAAGGGTCTATTTTGCAAAATGGTTAAGAGTTTAGGGTTTTTCCATGAATGGATTTATAGTGTCTACTATGTTTTATGGAATAATATGAGTCCTAGTTGTGTTATAACCAACTTTTGTGAAAGGTGTTAGCATGAAAATACCAAAAGGGACTATTTTGCATAAGTTGCAAAATAGGTGATAAGTGTGGGAAATAGTGGAATTTTGGGGTCGTTATAAGAGTAAAAAGAGTTTGAATAGGCTTGAAATTTGAATAAATTCGATAAAACTCAAATTTCTAGCTTAAGGGTAAAATGGTCAATTTGCCAAAATTTAGGGGAAAAATGGTCATTTTACCAAAGATGTGAATTTATGATTGCTTAATGGTAATTAGTGGTTAAATGAGTGCATTTTGTTATTAGAGATCAAGATTTTCCAAAATCGAACCTAAACTGGGGAAAAGCCAAGCAATCCGACTAAACCGACTAGTCAAGTACATTTTGTAAATTGAGGTAAGTTGTATGTAAATAATACGATTACATTGTTAATGCATGTATTTTAATTGACATTGATTTGACATAGCACGAATTGCTAGTTTGTGAAATGAGAATGCATATTAATGATTGAGATAGTAGAAAGATCTAGTTGGAACCCTAGGAAACAAACCGGATATTCATGCCATAAAATTTGGATTACTTGTGTGTTAGTGTAAGACATGTCTGGGACATGCATCGGCCACAATATGATAGCCAGTGTAAGACCATGTCTGGGACATGGCATCGGTGTAGAGAATGAGCGCCAGTGTAAGACGTGTCTGGGAAACGCATCAGCACGTATAGACGAAAGCTAGTATAAGACAAATGTCTGGACATGGCATCAGCCTTGACGATGATAGCCAGTGTAATACCATGTTCGGGACATAGCATCGATAAGATATCCCATGTTTGAGGCTTATAGAATATCCGGTTGTATTCCGAAAGGTTAAATTTTAAAGGTTAAGAAAGTGATTTAAGAAGGAGAGTATAATAACGTTGTGAGTGATATAGGTACTTATTTGGTAATCCATGAGTAATGATCTCAATTAGAAAATGTGACCTGAATAGACAGTAATGAGTAAGTTAAGTTTATACTTACCTTTGAGTTATGAGCATAATGACTAATGGTGAAATTCTTGTTGCATATTTATTTATATGCAACTTTCTAAGCTTTATGCTTACTCTCTTCCTTTCCCTTTTCTTTCAGTGTCGCTTATTTTGCTCAAGGATCCTTTGAAGTCAGAGATATCGATCACACTATCAATCGAAGCACTTGGTATAGTACAAATCTTCTTTTGAGTATGGCATGTATAGGGCTAGACTAGGATGTTTGATTTAATGAGAACTTGGTTATGTATTTTGGCTTATGTCAAAAGCCCTTCATTTTGTATCAAGCCTAGAATAATGGCTATTATTCATTTTGGTAAATGCATATAATGTTCTTTCGATGGATGAATTGGTGTCTATTGTGGTGAAATTAGTATTTTGAAATGATCTTGTGTAGGTTGTGTAAAATGGGTGACAAAATGGCTTGGAAAAATGGCCTCCTTTTGTCCACATGGGCAAGGCACACGGGCGTGTGTCTAAGCCGTGTGCAACACACGACTCACTCACATGTGTGTGTTATGGTTGTGCGTCCCCTGCACTTAATATTTAAAGTTAGTGTTGTACACGGGCAGGCCACACAGGCATGTGTCATGGCTGTGTTTTAAAGTCAGTGGTGTACATGGGTAGGCCACACGAGCGTGTGTCATGGCTGTGTTTTAAAGTCAGTGTTGCATACGAGCTAAGGGCACGGGCGTGTCCCAAGCCACACGGGCGTATGTGACCACACGGTTTATACCCACACGGGCGTGTGGAGCCTTAAAGCATGAATTTTCCAAGTTTTCTTAAGTTCTCAGTTTAGTCTCGAACCGTCTCTATTGTAGGTTTTGGGCCTCGTGAGCCTATTTAAGGAACATAATGCATGTGAATGAGAAGTTCTAAGTTAAAAGAAATTTTATGGCCCGGCTTTATATGCGTATGCTTGACTTAAGTCCAGTAACACCTCGAACCCTGTCCCAACGTCAGATATGGGCGAGGGGTGTTACATTTATTGGTCTCAGAGCATGGTTTAGTCGGTTCTAGGACTAACCTAGCTAGAATAGTCTAGCTATACATGCCATAAATATATATTGCTAGTGTGACGATTCTTGACAATTATAAATTGTGTTTTATATAGTAATGGATCCTGATAGAACCACGATGGATGACGTGAAAAGTAATATGCCGGCTCCCGCAGAAGGGGCCTCGCCAGTAGAGAGTGAGCCTGTGAGTATGGGCCAAAGCGGAGGGGCTAGGGAAGCCTACCTCCGAATGATGGATGGTTGGTATATGGAGTTTGTTCGTGCGAACCCAAACACCCTACCTCCCCTACCTCCCCCGATTCCTCAATATGCCCTGGTGGCTCCACAAGGTCTGGACATGTTCAGAAGAGAGAAGCCTCAGGTAGACAAGATTCGGAAACAAGGGGTCGAGGAATTTCGGACTAGTATAGATGATGACCCAGAGACAGTGGAGTTTTGGTTAGAAAATACCATGAGGGTATTCGATGAACTGTCATGCATGCCTGAAGAGTGCGTGAAGTGTACCGTGTCACTTCTACAAGACAAGGCTTATCAGTGGTGGAATACTCTCGTGTCCGTGGTACTGAGAGAAAGTGTAACTTTGGAATTTTTCCAAGAAGAGTTTAGAAAGAAGTATATTAGCCAGAGGTTCATAGACCAGAAAAGGAAGGAATTTTTAGAGTTGAAATAGGGTAATAAGACTGTAACGGAATATGAGGTTTGAGGATGGCCTCAATGAAGATATCCGAGTATTTGTGGGCATTTTAAAAATAAGAGAATTTGTGGTACTTGTCGAGAGAGCGTGCAAGGTGGAGGAGCTAGTGAAAGAGAGGAGGAAGTGACCATTGAGTCGCGGGACTTAAGGAAAAAATAGATGGGGAAAACACATCAGTCCTCATCTAAGAGATCCAAAGAATTTATTACCCGATCGAATGCCTCAGTGGGATTTCTAAGTAAAAACAAGAACAAGCAGAACATGGCATCGAGAGCTCAGACCACTTCTGTCGCGAGTGTCGGCAGCACTCGGCCAAATAGACTGTAGTGTCCGCAGTACGGTAGACGTTATTTTCGCGAGTGCCAAGTGAATGAAAGAGGTTGTTTTAGGTGTGGATCATTAGACCACTTTTTCCAAGATTGCCTTGAAATTGATGATAAAGAGAAAAAGCAAGATGTGAGGGCAAGTAGTGCTGCTTTAAGAGACAGACCACAAAAGAACCCGGGCAGTGGAGCTAGTAGTAGAGGTGCAACTAGAGATGTTGTGGCGAGGTCCGAGGGCAGAGCTCCTGCGAGGACTTATGCTATTCGTGCCCGTGAGGAGGCAGATTCTCCCGACGGGATTACGGGTACCTTTTCTATTCACAATATATTTGTTGTTGCTTTGATTGATTCGGGGTCTACCCACTCTTATATTTGTATGGGTTTGATACCCCGTATAAATACGATAGTAGAGTCCACTGAGTTTGTGATGAAAGTATCCAACCCTTTAGGTAGACATGTGCTAGTTGACCAAGTATGTAGGAATTGTCCTTTGACAATTAGAGGTCATTGTTTTCCGGGTAATTTAATGTTATTTCCGTTCAATGAGTTTGATGTAATCCTCGGGATGGATTGGTTGACTTCTCATAGTGTTGTAGTGGACTGTGGCAAGAAAATTATTGAGTTAAAGTGTGAAGATGGGAATATTCTTCGGGTTGGACCAGGTGACTTGGATAAATCGCCTGTGGTAATATCGCCTTTGACCGTTGAAAAATATTTGAGAAAAGGGTATGAGGCGTATCTAGCTTTTGTGCTGAATACTCAAGTGTTCGAGTCGAAGATTGAATCAGTACCAGTGGTTTGTGAGTTTATAGATGTTTTTTCGGAAGAGTTACCCGGATTACCTCCAAAGAGAGAAGTTAAGTTTGGTATCGAGCTAGTTCCTACTACGACATCAATCTCGATTGCACCGTATAGAATGGCCCCCACCAAGTTGAAAGAGTTGAATGTACAGTGGCAAGAATTAACAGATAATGGTTTTGCTAGACCGAGTTATTCATCATGGGGTGCTCCAGTACTTTTTGTGAAAAAGAAAGACGGGTCGATGAGGTTATGTATTGACAATAGACAGCTTAACAAAGTAACAGTGAAGAACAAGTATCCCTTGCTGAGGATCGATGATCTCTTCGATCAATTGAGATGAGCGACTGTATTTTCTAAATAGATGTAAGGTTGGGTTACTATCAGTTAAGAGTCAAGGAACAAGATGTATCGAAAACTTCTTTTCAGACGTGATATGGGCATTACGAGTTTCTTGTTATGCCTTTTGGATTGACAAATGCCTAGGCGGTATTTATGGATTTGATGAACCGCATCTTTCGACTGTACTTGGATAGGTTCGTCATCTTTTTTATCGATGACATATTGATTTATTCGCGTAATGAGAGTGAGTACGCGAAGCATTTGAGGACTGTGTTGTAGAACATGAGGGATAAGCAACTTTCTGCCAAGTTTAGTAAGAGTAAGTTTTGGCTCAACGAGGTCGGATTTCTAAGACACATTGTGTCGCCTGACGGAATCAAAGTTGACCCAAGTAAGGTTTCAGCTATTATGGAATAGAAATCGTCGAGGAATGTAACAGAGGTTCATAGTTTTCTGGGGCTAGCGGGATACTATAGATGATTTGTAAACGGATTCTCTATGATAGCTATACCGATAACAAGGCTACTATAGAAAGATGTCAAGTTTGAATGGACATAAGAGTGCCAGAGTTTCGAGAAATTAAAGGCTTTGTTGACCGAAGCCCCAATTTTAGTGCAGCCAGAGTCAAGCAAAGAATTTGTAATTTATAGTGACGCCTCCTTAAATGGTTTAGGGTGTGTGCTCATGCAAGAAGGCAAGGTTATAGCCTATGCCTCAAGACAGTTAAAAGCACACGAAAGAAATTATCCGACCCATGATTTGGAGCTAGCGGCTGTAGTGTTCGCACTGAAGATTTGGAAACACCATTTGTATGGAGACAAATGTTGGGTATTCACCGACCATAAGAGCTTAAAGTACTTGATGGCTCAAAAGGAGTTGAATTTGAGGCAACGTCGATGGTTAGAGCTGTTAAAGGATTATGAATTGATTATCGACTATTATCCGGGAAAGGCAAATGTAGTCGCTGACGCCTTAAGTAGGAAGTCGTTGTTTGCCTTGAGATCCTTGAACACTCAGTTGACAATATCTAATGATAGTTCGATCTTAGCAGAGTTGAGATCCAGACTGACTATTCTTCATCAAATCTGAGAAGCTCAAGAAGGCGATGAGAAGTTGCAAGCCAAGAGAAATCAGTATGAATTAGAAATTGAAGTAGATTTTCGTATCAGTGTCGATGGATGTATAATGTTCAAAAATAGAATTTGCGTGCCTAAAGACAATGATCTTATTCAGAAGATTTTGAATGAGGCACACAGTGGTTTTTTATCTATTCACCCGGGTAGTGCTAAAATGTACAACGACCTTAAAATAATATATTAGTGGTCGGGTATGAAAAGAGACATCTCAAAGTTTGTTTCCAAGTGTCTAGTATGTCAACAAGTAAAGCTGAACATCAAGTACCATCGGGTTTACTTCAGCCTATTATGATTCCCAAGTGGAAATGGGATCGTATCACTGCGGACTTCGTGACCAGTTTGCCACAAACCCCGAAAAAGAAAGATGCAGTATGGGTTATTATCGACAGACTAACTAAGTCAACACACTTCGTACCAGTGCGTACCGACTACTCCCTTGAAAAATTGGTTGACTTGTATGTTTCTGAGATTGTGAGGCTTCATGATGTGCCGTTATTGATTGTTTCAGATTGAGGCCCTAGATTCACCTCGTGGTTTTGGAAAAAGTTGAAGAGGCTTTAGGAACCAAGTTGAGTTTCAGCACGGCTTTTCATCTACAAACTGAAGGACAGTCGGAAAGAGTAATACAAATCTTAGAAGACATGTTGAGATGTTGTGTTCTCGAGTTTCAAGGACACTAGGAAAAATACTTGCCATTGGTTGAATTTGCCTACAACAACAGCTATCAGTCGAGTCTGAAAAGGGCGCCTTATAAGGCCTTGTATGGATGAAAGTGTCGAACGCCCTTATATTGGACTAAGTTGAAAGAGAATCAGATTTACGGGGCTGATTTAGTCAAAAAGGCTGAGGAGAGAGTTAAAGTGATTCGTGACTGTCTGAAAGCCGCCTCGGATAGGTAAAAATCTTACGCGGACTTGAGACGAAAGGAAATTAAGTTTATAGTCGGTGATAAAGTATTTTTGAAAGTTTCTCCGTGGAGGAAAGTCCTCAGGTTTGGAAAAAGGGGCAAGTTGAGTCCTCTATACATAGGACCTTATGAGGTTACTGAAGAAATAGGGCCTATTGCCTACTGATTGGATTTGCCACCGGATTTAGAAAAGATTCACAATGTGTTTCATGTGTCCATGTTAAGCCAATACATATCAGACCCTTCGCATGTAATTGCGCCAACTGAAGTTGAGATTCTTCCAGATATGACTTATAGTGAAGAACCGGTCAAGATTTTGGCTCGAAAAGTAAAAACAACTAAGAAATACGAGTATACCGCTCGTGAAGGTTTTGTGGCATAGACATGGGGTCGAGGAAGCCACATGGGAACCAGAGGAGTCTTTGAGAGAGCAGTATCCAAACTTATTCACTGGTAAGATTTTCAGGGACAAAAATCCCTGAGGGGGAGAATTATAACGGCCCGATATAGGGCCTAGTCGGATTAGTGGTCTCGGGACCACAAATCCAAAGTTGGGAAAATTTATTTTTATTGATATTATGAGGTTATAGTATGATTATATTAGTACATGAAAAATTTGGTGAGTCAATTTTAATGTTTGTGAGCCTGATTGCGAAAAAGGATTAAATCGCATAAAGTGCAAAAGTCTTAAATAGATGGCTAAGAGTGCCAAATTTCCATGTATCATAAATTAGGGGTTTTTAAAGTGAAATTGGGCCATTAATTAAGTGATGGCCGCCCATGGTAGATTGAAATGTTGAAAAGTCAACATTAGGTAAAATTGATGACATAAGGTGTAATATAATAATACCTAAGTCTAGCTATCATTTTTTTTCTTTCATTCTCTCTTCATTCCACTGATTTTTCAGCCATTTTTAGAGGTTTTGAGCTTCAAAAATTTCAGCAACTTGTTCCTCTCACAAGTAAATGATTTTACTGAGTTTTCTTGAAGATTTTTACATTTTTGAGACCCTTAAAGCATGAGCTTTCAAATGAGGGGTCTATTTTGCAAAATGATTAAGAGTTTAGGGTTTTTCCATGAACGGATTTGTAGTGTTTGCTGAGTTTTATGGAAGAATATGAGTCCTAGTTGTGTTATAAACAACTTTTGTGAAAGGTGTTAGCATGAAAACACCAAAAGGGACTATTTTGCATATGTTGCAAAATAGGTGATAAGTGTGGGAAATAGTGGAATTTTGGGGTTTCTATAAGAGTGAAAAGAGTTTGGTAGGCTTGAAATTTGAATAAATTCGATAAAAATCAAATTTCTAGCATAGGGGTAAAATGGTCATTTTGCCTAAATTTAGGGGTAAAATGGTCATTTTACCAAAGATGTGAATTTATGATTGCTTAATGGTAATTAATGGCTAAATAAGTGCATTTTGTTATTATAGATCAAGATTTTCCAAAACTGAACCTAGACTGGGGAAAAACCAAGCAATCCGACTAAACTGACTAGTCGAGTACATTTTGTAAACCGAGGTAAGTTGTATGTAAATAATGCAATTATATTGTTAATGCATGTATTTGAATTGTCATTGATTTTACATAGCACGAATTGCTAGATCGTGAAGTGAGAATGCATATTAATGATTGAGATAGTAGAAAGATCTAGTTGGAACCCCAAGAAACAGACCAAATATTCATGCCATAAAATTCAGATTACTTGTGTGTCAGTGTAAGACATGTTTGGGACATACATCAGCCAAAATATGATAGCCAGTGTAAGACCTTGTCTGGGACATGGCATCGGCGTAGAGAATGAGCACCAGTGTAAGACATGTCTAGGACATGCATCGGCCTCGACGATGATAGCCAATGTAAGACGTGTCTGGGACACGCATCGGCTAAGAGTTGTGCTAGTGTAAGACATGTATGGGACATGCATTAGTACGTATAGGCGAAAGCTAATATAAGACCATGTCTGGACGTGGCATCAGCCTCAATGATGATAGCCAGTGTAAGACCATGTTCGGGACATGGCATCGACAACATATCCCATGTTTAAGGCTTATAGAATATCGGATAGTATTCCGATAGGTTAAATTTTAAAGGTTAAGAAAGTGATTTAAGAAGGAGAGTATAATAACGTTGTGAGTGATACAGGTACTTATTTGGTAATCAATGAGTAATGAGCTCAAATTAGAAAATGTGACTTGAGTAGACGGTAATGAGTAAGTTATGTTTATACTTACCTTTGAGTTATAAGTATGATGACTAATGGTGAAATTGTTGTTGCATATTTATTTATATGCAACTTACTAAGCTTTATGCTTACTCTCTTTCCTTTCCCTTTTCTTTCAGTGCCGCTTATTTAGCTCAAGGATCCTTTGAAGTCGGAGATATCGATCACACTATCAATCGAAGCACTTGGTATAGTACAAATCTTCTTTTGAGTATGGCATGTACAGGGCTAGACTGGGATGTTTGATTTAATGAGAAATTGGTTATGTATTTTGGCTTAAGTCAAAAGCCCTTCATTTTGTATCAAGCCTAGAATAATGACTATTATTCATTTTGGTAAATGCATATAAAGTTCTTTCTATGGATGAATTGGTGTCTAATGTGGTGAAATTAGTATATTGAAACGATCTTGTGTAGGTTGTGTAAAATGGGTGACAAAATGGCTTGGAAAAATGACCTCCTTTTGTCCACATGGGCAAGGAACACAGGTGTGTGTCTAGGCCGTGTGTGACACACAGCTCACTCCCATGGGTGTGTGTTATGGTTGTGCATCCCCTGCACTTAAAATTTAAAGTTAGTGTTGTACACGGGAAGGCTACACGGGCGTGGCCATGTTTTAAAGTCAATGTTGTACACGGGCAGGCCGCACGGGCGTGTGTCATGGCCGTGTTTTAAAGTCAGTGTTGCACACGGGTGTGTGTGACCATACGGTCTATACGCACACGGGCGTGTGGAGCCTTAAAGCATGAATTTTCAAAGTTTTCTTAAGTTCTCAATTTAGTCCGGGACCGTCTCTAATGTAGGTTTTGGGCCTCGTGAGCCTGTTTAAGGGACATAATGCATGTGAACGAGAAGTTCTAAGTTAAAATAAATTTTATGGCCTGGTTTTATATGCGTATGCTTGAGTTAAGTCCGGTAACACCTTGAACTCTGTCCAAATGTCAGATACGGGCGAGGGGTGTTATATTTTTTTCTTTTCATTTTATCTTTATTTTGGCATTTCTTTTGCACTTTCGTTATCAATTACTTACAAGACTTTTATTAGTATAATTTGAATATTATTTTATCTAGTTCTTTCATTTTTACTAACCATAATAACCATATACATATAAATCCCTTAAATGTTATTGATGGCATCGCAGTTTCAAAAGGTTCAGTCGATGGGTACTACTAAGGAATAAACAAACAACCCTCCATGACTGCCATGTCTTGCTCGACCACAACCATAGGCACCATGACACCGACCACCATGATAACCTTTTCGCTGGGCACTATGGTTGTGGAACCCAGCCTCTACCACCACCTTCAACTCTATCTACATGTCACATACACATCACCTTCAATGCCTCTAAGCCTGTTCCCGCTTTTTCAAGGATTACATCCAAATTCAGGCCAGTTTCGCTTCTCTCACTCTCTTCTGATATTATGCTTATATTTCTATTATCTATCTCTGTACATTGAGGACAATGTAAATCTTAAGTGTGGGGAAGTTATTTATGTGATTATCAGAAAAAAGTCCTAAATTTTTATCTTGTTCTCAAATAATTTCCTCATATTACTATTAGAATGAATCTTGATTGACTTATGATTTTTATTGATATGTTTTGAATTAAATCATAGGTAACCGTGCATTGATTTTTTAAACTTTAAGACACTAGAGGATCAAGCATGATAAGTTAACTTTTGAGAATTAAAATTTCTAGGTTGTTTCCTTGAATCGAGGTATGATATTGAAGTTTTGAATTTACAGGATTGACATCAAATACCCATAAATTTCGTGAGATGTTGAGCCTTTTAAAGCATATATCTTTCTTGCTCACTGATTGTTTTTATGAGTATGTCAACATTGATTTGCTATCCTAGAAGTTGCATCGATTATACATGTCGAGACCACACCTTTGATTTGATATACTAAAATGATAAAGGCACTTAGGTTCTAACCCATTTACCCCATAAAAAGCCTACCCACATAATTGACCCCTAGAGAACCCCTTTTAAGCCTTAACTATTATTTCTTGACTTTACCCCTTAATTTAAACCCACAACTTATCCTTTTTTGATTCATTAAGAAATTTTCCCTTTTTATTGACTCCCTTTTTTTATCGAGACTTAATTTGATTAGTTACCTAATTATGTTCATTCATTCTAGTTGTTGAATTATTTCTTATTATGTATTTTCCATTATTGTTCTTATTCTTAATAAAAAACCCGTATATTCATTCAAATTACATATTGTTCTAAAGAGCTTAGATAAGTTATCATATTGAGAGAAAAACTCCCTTCATTAGTTTTGGTTAGTGTTAATTCTGGCACTTGTTTGTAATTCAGTGATTAACTTTGTTTTTTTTTTCTAAGTTTGGTAATCTATTAAATTAATCTCGATTTTAACCTTCTTTTGCAGCTTTTATCCACACCTTTAACCCAAGCCCTATTACAACCCTGTTAAAGACCTTTTGATTTGTTTATCATTTCATTATAGTGGTGGAGATTTGATTTTCAAGCAAGCTTATGGTAATAAATTTTCATGTTTGACTATTGAGTGCTGAATTAGTGAACCTTAAACACTTTGAGTGATTTGAGTGAATCATTAGTGAGGATGTCAACCTTGTCAATTTGGAATTAAAGGTGATTACTTAGATAAAGGGGATACCTATGATTTTATAATTGAAATGCCCAATTTGGATTGTTTGAAACTTTAATATTCTTATTGTTAAGCTTTTAACGTATGATTACTTGTGGATTATTTCGAACATTATTAATGAGAATTATAAGTTAAGAAGGATTATTTTATTTGCGAGTTGAGGATTTTGCTTGAGGACAAGCAAATGCTTAAGTGTGGAGATATTTGATAAACCATAATATATACATATTTTTATCCCATGATTAACATATTTATGGATGATTTTTTCCTTGGTTTTATTGAATTCAATGCTCCTAATCCTTTAAATTCATATTTTATACTCAGAAGAGATTAGGATGGCGAAAAGAGCAAGAAACGAGCCAAAAACAGACAAATTGGGCCTAAATCAGTGTTTCACACGGCCTAGGCACTTCCACACGGGTGATCCACACGCCCGTGTGTGACATACGAGTAGACCACACGCCCGTGTGTCATGGCTGTGTCTACATTAATCCAAGTTAGAATTGGACACGGCCTAAGCACCTTCACATGGGCGTGGCACACGGCCTTGTCCCTGTTGAGCCCAAGTCTAGTTCTACTCAGAAAAGGCTAATTTTGGGCTATTTTGGGCATTCGAAAGCCTATATAAACACCCTAGAAAGGGATTAGAGGGGACACACAGAGTAGAAGGCAAAGAAGTACTCAAGAACAGCCATCAGAATCACCTCGGAGGCAGGATCTACATCAAAATTGAAGATTTCCATCCAATTTCCTAGAAGTTCTTTGGGTTTCTTTATGTTTTGTTGTTTCCATACTTTGAGATGTTTTCCATTATTATCATGAACTAAACTCCCTAAATACCTAAGGGAGATGAAACCTAAGACGACTCTTATTACTTTTTGATTTATATGATAAATATTTATTCTTATTCTTAATTGTGAGTTTTAATTCTTGCTTTAATATTCTAGGATATTAATTCAGGTTTTTGATGTGCTTATTCAGTGGAGGAAAAGCCCCTGTTTAAGAGTAGATCATTCATAATTAAGCAGAGTTGCATGCAATCCTAGAGATAGGATGACATAAATATGTCGGATTAGAGTCAAATCTAATAAGGGAATCCATAGATCGAGTTAATGCGGCTATAGGGGTTTTAATTAGAAAGAGATTTCAATTAATCAACCTAGAGTCAGTTGTTTTTAGTCTCGAAAGGGATATTAACATAAATCAGGGATTTCTATGGAGTAAGTCAACTGAATAAATCATCTAATTCAAAGGTAATAAGTGAAGTCTAGGTGGATTCTTTCTTGGGTATTGTCTTCTCAATCGGTTTTTCAAAAGTATTTTCCAACTTTAATCTATGTCGTAATCTTAGATAATTAAATAATTAGTTTTAGGTAAACATTCTCTTAATTTTTAGGCTAGATAATAAAAAGATATTAATTACTAGTACTTTTAGTCCTCTTGGATACGATATTTCCGGTCTTACCTTAACTATACTACTGTTCGATAGGTGCGCTTGCCTTAAGTCAAATTTTTAGTTAGTTTAGCGACCATCGCTCACCCAATGCATATGTAAAGCATATCAAATGACCATGTCATATATACACATACAAAATAACTAACAGAACATAAGTATAATGATATAGCTTTTACTAGGTTTCATCAACCAGAAACACAATCATAACTTAATACAACATACAAGCTTACTTACGAATCAGATTCTGAAATTCCTCAAATTTATACTGAACAAGGCCCAACAAACCACTTAAAATAGGCCCACAAGCCCATGTGGCCCACACACCCTACCTGCTCAGACCGTGTGTCCCACACGACCTAACAAACGATCGTGTAGCTCACACGGTCTGGCACATGACCATGTGATGTCGATGGATTCTTTTTCTTTCACTTTTTTCAGAGTTTCGTGTAACACCTCGTACCCGAGACCGTTGCCGGAGTCGAACACGAGGTGCTAACAGACATAATACATTTATTTTCACAGTCCATTTGAAAATTTTCCAGACAAGCTGGTTACTGCGTCACTATCGCCTTAAAAATCATATCTTGAGTTTCCAAACTCGAAAACCAGTTTCATAAATTTTTCCTGAAACTAGACTCATATGTTCATCGACAAATTTTTTTCTAGAATTTTTGGTCGAGCCAATTAGTACAGTTTATTAGCTAAATTCCCCCCTATTTCAGGGTTCGACTAATGCCTTTGGGACATAGCCCGGTTATAGTAACTCGCACCAATGCCTTCGGGACTTAGCCCGGATTTGGTAACTCGCACAAATACCTTCGGGACTTAGCCCGGAATTAGTAACTCGCACAAATGCCTTCGGGACTTAGCCCGGTTATCATCCGAATATCCATACACATATCAATAAATCATGACACATCTATATTTCATTTTTATAACTAGGATTCAATCACAAGTCGCTTATCGAGCATAATCATTTTCGGCTCAATAGCCACATACAAAGAGCATGATTTTGATTTGCTTAAACATGATCTAATCAAACCATAATCTAAGTTCCATTACTCGAAAACTTACCTCGGATGTGGTCGAACGTTTTCGGCGGCTATTCGATAACTTTTTCCTTTCCCTTATCCAACTGTGGTCCTCTAAGCTCTTGAGCTAATTCAAACAAATTTAACTTATTAAAGTCTCATTATGCTAGCTTATGGCCGAATATGACAAGGAGCTTGATAGGTCATATGGCCACCTTTTAGCTCAAATACACAATGGTCATGCGCATTTTTAATCACATTAAGCAATTTAACACAATTCATTTGAACATCAAAAGAGAACCTCAAGGTACTTAGCCCATATATACATTAGGCATTAAAGTCACATATATATATGGAAATCATGAATCAAACTCAACATTTTAGCCCACACTCTCTTTTAGCCGATTATCTAAGTCAAGATAAAAGCATCAATATGCTTGCCTCTAACCGAACACATGCAACACCAACCTATCTCATGTGGCCGAATATACATGTCTAGGTTGAGGCTGAGTATATGCTTAATACTTCCTACAAATATCGTTACTTGTATTGACTACATACCATTTTGTTTCAAATTCAAAACTCGGTTAATACACATATACACACTAGTAAATCAAACACTAACATTTGCACTTCACCTTACTACCATTTCTCATCTAAATAACGTGAACAACAACCACATTTCTCTTCTACTTCCTACCATGGCCGAATGCATCACAACACCATACCATCTCAATTTTGGTCATGGTTAAACAAAGAACTTAATGTCTCACTCAAAAATGCTAAACAGAAGATTCAAGAGTCATCAATCCACCATCACATGCATCATTACAAAACTTCACTTTAGCATGGAAATGACATCAACACCAATCCACCTTAGCCGAATATCATCTCCATGACATAGCAAAGATTTGAACCATGGGCTAGTTAGAACTCAAGCTAACAACTAAAAACATCCATGAGTCTCATGGCACAACATCAAACATACCTTATCCTAGACACAAGTATGGCCGAACCTCCTCCTAATCCTCTTCCAAGCCAAACATGAAGCAAGAGCTTCTTCCTTCTTCCTTAGAACTTTCGGCCAAAAGAAATGAAAAAGGATGGACACTTTTTTTTTTGTTTTCATCATATTCCCTTTCATTATTTTATTACCATGCTCCTTATTTTATTTTTCCTAACATACATCACTAACATAACATGTTTGTGACATGTTTCCACCCATAGCATGGCCAGCCACTATGCTTTAATTTGGCTAATTTGACATGCAAGGACAAGCACTTTCCGATAAGACTTTACGCTTGCCTAGAATATTTCTAAATTGTCTCACATAAGTCCCTACTAATAAATTTCACATACACTGACCAAATTAAAGTATGGAACTATCACACAAGCATTTACGCACATCATAAACACAGAATATAACCTTTAATTATTTATAAGACTCGATTTCGTGGTCCCAAAACCACTTTCAGACTAGGGACAACTTAGGGCTGTCACATTTCGTGTTAATGATGTACTAAAACCTTATGGGTTTCAGTCACATACGTGAATACAACTAAAATTTTGTCACTACGAACCCGATTTTAACTAAATCAGAATAATGGTTTTGGAACCACAAATCTGAGGTCATAAAATTATTTTAATACTATTTTTTTAGTGTCTACAGCATGTGAATATATATGTGTCAAAATTTCATGAACTAATTTTATCGTTTGATAGCTCAATTTGAGAAAAAGGACTAAATCGCGTAAAATGCGAAAGTTTCCTTCCACTTGTTAAAAGTGCTTAATTTCCATGGCTTATTAAATGAAATGTCCTTATGATGATATTAAATCATTTGATAGTTAATGGATGATAATGGCATGGCACTTGGTGTTATTATTATTATTCATTAAGGTTAAAATGGGTATTCAGTTATTAAATGTTAAATTAATAAAACAAAAATAGGGTTAAAATTGGTGTTATCTTCATGCATCAAATTTTAAAAGGAGAAGAAGATAAAATAGGGTTTTTTATAACAGTCCTGTTTAGACCCTAGTAGGAACAGTGGTTTCGAGACCACAAATCTGAGTTAGAAAAATATTTTAATATTATTTTCCATGTTTAAAGTATGTGAATTTATGTGTGTGAAATTTTCGTATGAAAATTTCATCGTTTAAGTGCCGATTTGTGAAAAAGGACTTAATCGCGTAAAATGAAAAAGTGGCAATCTAATTGTTAAAGCACTAAATTGTTATGGTTATTAATTGCTAAGTCCTTAAAATGGAATTATGCCACTATTATGGTTGAATGACATTAATAGACATTAGTTGGTGGAATTTTAAATGTATATTTTAAGGTTATAATAGTAAATTATGTATTAATGTTTATTAATTAAACAAAACATAATATTGGCTTCATTTATTCATCATTTGGCCGAATATATCAAAGGAAAAAGAAATAAAACTCAAGCTTAGGGTTCGACTAAGAGATTTGGTGATTTAGGTATGTATTTTGTTAGTTTTTTGATAATTTTTATGTTTTTGTAATTGTTGCTTAGTAATCTATCAAGCCCATGCCCTAATTTCTGATTTTGTTGGTGATTTTGAGTTATGCCATTGTTTATAATGTGAGCTTTTTAAAGTTTGATGGTAGTAAATGAAAGATATGTGTTAGATTACTAAGTTTTGTCTTTGAATTTTTTATGAATTTGAGAAATTTAGACTAAATTGTAAAAAGGAGATCTTGAGGGACTAAAATGTGAAATAAATGAAATATATGGGCTTATATGAAGTGTAGGAATATTTGGCCAAGCATTGATTGAATTGAATTATCCATATTTTGTGATTTTGTGAAATATGGACTAAATTGCGAAAAATGTAAAATGTTAGGGGCTAAAGTGCAAATTAACCTTTTATGTGTTTTTGGATGAATTTGAGTAAATATGTGATTAAATAAGTTAAATTTGTATTGAATTAGATCAAGAAATGAGGAAATCAGATTTGGATCAGGGAAAGTCGAAAGTTATCGAATAGTCGTTCCGATCCTTTCGTTTTTGTACGAGGTAAGTTCATAAGTAAATAAATGCTGTTAATTTGAAATGTATGTGCATTATATGTGCTGAATTGAGTTGTAAAGAAATATGATTGTGAAGTTGAAGTATGTAAAATGTGAATTAAATTTGAAGTACTAAGTGTGCGATAAATGAAATAGCTACGGCTATTAAAATGGCACTGAGTGTGCGACATTATAGCAACATTGGCTGAGTAAATGGCACTATGTGTGTGATACTGATATAAGTTCGGTTTAATGTAATGGCACTAAGCGTGTGATATAATTATAGCTTTGACTAATTAATTGGCACTAAGTGTGCGAGTTCGTTGAATGTTCAAGGATGATCGAATGAATTAGTGCTTCGAGCATTGAAGTGATAAATGTGTTAGATAAGAACGTAATGGTATAGGTATGTACGGAACCTATATGGTTGATGATGTTAAGTATGAAGTAGATGAAAAATTATGTAAATGAATAATGAAATGAGTTGGATTGAATAACATTATTAATGCTAATTATAAGATTAAAGATGTAGAATGAAAGTAAGATATGGTTTTGAATAAGGGTGAGTAATATAATATGTTATACATACTCGTTATATGAAATTGTGGTCTTATGTTTCAGATATGAGATTTACGAAACATGAAACATGGCTTTGATGTATGATTTCTTGGTTTGAAAACTTGAATAGATAATGAAATCAAAATGGTTGAGTTGGATATATGATTCAAGTATGCAAATTTGGTTTATATGAATAAGGAAATTATGGATGTTCGAGTTTGGAAGTGTTTATAAAGAAGTTGGTAGAACTTTATGTATGATTTGTAATAAATGACCATGGTATGGTTGGCGATGAAATGAATATGTGTGAGCTTGATTATATGAATAAGCTAACGGTTGTTAATCAATCTGAAAGCATGGTTATACGTTCATTGATAAATAAGTTAAGTGAATTATTTAATGTGTTACATGAATTTACGAGTATAATAAATATATGTGTGATTGAGAGATTTGTTAATTTCGGTTTAGTGATACTGGTTTATAAATGTCATTGAAATGATTTATTTGCTTATGGCTTAATAAGCTTTCAAAGCTTACTCTGTGTGTTTTTCCTATGTCTATAGAGTTTCAGAGACTTGCTCGGGTTGGAAGTTGTTGGAGACGTCATCACACTATTCAGTTACCATATCGGTAAATAAAAGCTGTGAGTTTTGGTAATGTGGCATGTATAGGTTAGTTTCAATATGGCTCCTTTTGATTTGTATATATATGTAGCCATGCGAAAATGGCTTGTTAATGAGGTTAATGTTTGTGTATATTTAGGCATGGTATAAGCTCATTTTGGGAAGTATGTTTTATGGTATGTGTATGGTGTTTTCGTTACATGTACTGGTTGAGTAATAATTCGGCTTGTACTTTGAGTCAAATAATGTGATATGTTTTGAGATATGTATATGGCCAAGTGAAATGGTCATTTTTGTATATTCATAATTGAGAATGTGGTAATGTTTGACCTATAATTTTTGGTATGTTTTGGTATAGATATTGAGCATGAAATAGATTGATGATTACATGACTTGAATGGTGTATGTTTTGAGATTGAAATTGGCTGAAAATGTGGTATATTGATGCTTGTAGGGAGGTCTCAAATTGGGTAGCATTTTGGCCTTGTAAATGGCCTTGTAAATTGGGCGTGTGTCTCTATCGTGTTGCTCGAGGGTCATTTCAAAATAAGCCTGGGCAGACCACACGGTCGCGCACACAAGGGTGTGTGCCAGACCGTGTGGTCAAGTCAGTTTCAACCACGGGTTAGACACATGGGCATGTCTTGTGGCTGTGTGGACAAGTCAATATGTATGCCTGTTTTGCCACAGCCTAGACACACAGTCGTGTCAAATGCCGTGTAAAGCACATAGCATGTTTACATGGGCGTGTGACCTTTGTAACTTAGAAAAAAAATTGTCCAGTTTCGAAAATTTTTTGTATGTGTTCGGTTTAGTCCTGACCTCTTCGTAATGCATGTTTATGGTCTCATTGACCTAAGAAAGGGGCTTAAAGTTGATGTTTGACTATGATATGATGATACATGACTTTTGATTGTGAAATATTTCGATATGTCTAGTAATGCCTCTTAACCCTAGTCCGGTGATGGATAAGGGTTAAGGGTGTTACATTTTTATTTGCCTAGACAATTCAAGTAATTAAGGTAAATTTTTTGATTTGTTTTTGATGATTTCTACGTTTTTTGTGATCATTGCTTTGAGGACTAGCTAGCTCGTACCCTAATTTCTAAATTCGTTGATGAATTCGTGAGTTTCCATTGATGGATTAATGTGTTCTTGGATGTTTGATGATGAATTATGAAAGCTTGTTGATAGATTAATATGTTTTGTAAAGTGATTTTTAGTGAAATTGCATAAAAGGGACTAATTTGTGAAAATATAAAAATATGGGGTGAAATGTGTGAATAAATGAATATATGGGCTGTTATGAAGTTATACAAAATTCAATTAGGCATGGGTTTAAATTGAATTGGTGTAATTTTGTGTTTATTGAAATAAGGACTAAATTGTAAAAAATGTAAAAGTTTAGGGCCAAAGTGAAAATTAGATAAATTATGTGTTTGTGGATGAAATTGTTTGAATTGGTGATTAAATAGATTAATTTTGAATATGTATAGATCCGGGACAAAAGAAATCGGATTTAGATCGGGGGAAAACGAAAGTTATCGAATAGTTGACCTCGTCCGTTATTTCCGACTACGAGGTAAGTTCATATGCAAATAAACGTTTTTAAATTGAATTATATGTGTTAACTTGACATTGAACTATTATGAATGTTGAACGAGTAATTACGAGCAAGAATCAATAGAGTTACAATATCTGAAAGTCCCGTACGAACCTTAGGAATAGTGTAGCATATAAATGTCATGACATTAGGTTATTGAGATGTGATTACATGTAAGACCATCTTTAGGACATTGGCATTGTATTGAGATTACGTGTAAGACCATGTCTGGGACATTGGCATCGTTACTCGATTTCGTGTAAGACCCTGTCTGGGACAATGGCATCGAATGTGATAAATGTAAGACCATATCTGGGATATAGCATTGTATCAGCTTATGTGATTTCCGAGTATCCTTAACAATTCTGAATGGTTCAACCGGAAAGTCAAGTTGAGAATGAATATGTGAATGAGCTAAGTGACTTAGGTACGTACAAGATTCATAAGAGTATTGAAAAGAGAAGTAATTGATGAATTCAATTGTGAAATTCAATATGCGTACCAAGAGAAAGGTTTGTGATCATATATGTAATTAACTGTGCTTAACATATTTGAATTGATATGCAAATGTTCATATGATGGTTTTATTTATATATGGCCTACTAAGCTTTTAAAGCTTACTTTGTGTGTTCTTTCTATGTTTTATAGACTTTCAAAGCTAGCTTGAACATCAGGGATCATCGAGAACCATCATCACACTATAGACTACTTGTTGGTGCTTTTGGAGCTTTGTATATATGGTATATGACATGTATAGGCTAGTGTCATTTTGGTATGTTTTGAGTTGTGATTATAGCCATGAGATTTGGCTTTTAAATGTTGATGTGTTTATAGCCATTTAAATTGGATTGAAATATGTGCTTGATGAGTAATATATGATGTATAGCGTCCTCATGTTTTGGTATGGTTGTATGTTTGCTCAAGGAGTTAGTTGCCATTTGGTAAGTTAATGCTTGAAAGATGATATGTTGTGGATTGATTTTGAGGCATAAAATTAGATGATAAGTTGATGAGTTAATGCAATAGAAATTTATGCAAGTTGTGATGATTTTTAGGTATATGGATTTGGTATGTTTTGAATATGGAATTTAGTAGTTTTATTGGTTGTTGATAGATAGCTTGAAATGTGATTGATATGACATGTTTTGGCTGCCTAGATATATGAATTGAAATGATATCATTTGATGGCTAGGTGTGCTTGAGAAAAGGGTGGCAAATTGGCTTTGGAAATGGCCTATTTTTGTCCACACGGGCAGAGACACGGACGTGTGTCTCAGCCATGTGCGACACATGGTTATGTTACATGGTTGTGTGTCCCCTGGAGTACCCTTTCGAATTAAGTCAATATACCCTACAAGTTTGACACGGCCTAGACACATGGGAATGTCTACTTGTCGTGTGTGTCACACGGACTCACACACGAGCATGTGACTAACCGTGTGACATAAGTCAGTATACTCCCTTAAATGGCACATAGCCTAGCATGCGAGCGTGTGTGGCTATTTCGAAGGGTACACGGGCATTTGGTCGGCCATGTGATCCAAGTCAGTAACCCCTCCAGATTTCCCACAGCCAAGGTCCACGGGTGTGTCTCTGGCAGTGTGGTGCAAGCCAGTATGTATGCCCTGTTTTCACATGGCCTATGACACGGGCGTGTCTGGTAGCCGTGTGAGACACACAGCTTATTCACACAGGCATGTGACCTTTGATTTCATGAAATTTTTCTAGGTGTTCAAAAATTTTAATATATATGATCGGTTTAGTCCCGAACCACTCTTAAGCATGTTTTAAGTTCTCGTAGAACCTTATAAGGGACAATGTGAACATTTGTGAATGGTTTATGATAATGTATGAATAAATTATGAGAATGAGATGTATTGTCTGGTAATGCCTCGTAACCCTATTTCGATGACAAATACGGGTTAGAGGTGGTACATTTTTTGGTATCAGAGCTACGGTTTAGTCCATTCTAGTACTAACATAGCAAGTGAGAGTCTAGCTATACATGCCATATGTAACACCCCAAACCCGGCCTGGAAGTTTGGCTCGAATCTGGCGTGTCACATTAAAGTATTTTTCGAAAACCATGTTTCCATTAAAAACCCTTCTTAATAATTAAAAACTTATACCCTTTTTAAACCTTGTGAGAAAACCTCAGCTGAATAACATTCTTAACAACTTTGTAAAAATCTTGCTAGTTGCGAAAGCTTAATTTAAAAACAATTGCGGATACGTGATGTTTTGAACAACAGTAGTTGCTTTAAAAAACCGTGTTCTAATACTAGCAATTATAAGAACAATAAGTAAAATTTCAAATTTGAAATCCAGAAAATTACAACGGCTTTACTACAACCCACATAAAACATTTAAAAGTAATAATCAAAACTATAAAATAAATAGTGTGTGTGGCTTCCTCCGAGCCCCTCGCAGCTCCGATCCGTCTAAGGCTAGAAATTACCTGAAAGGTTAATAAACGGGGTGAGTTTACGTAAACTCAATGTGAAATCCCCTACTATAAAAAGGAACAGTCAGTCATATAAAAGAATTAAAAGTCTAGCCCCAGCCTTACTTACAGTTTCAGTATCAATTGGGCCTTAGCCCACTATAACAAATAGTACCAGATGGGCTTTAACCCATTATAGAATAAGAAACATTATCAGAACTAGAATCAGAATCAGAATTAGAATCAGGTGACAGAATCAG
This sequence comes from Gossypium hirsutum, assembly GCF_007990345.1. Classification (NCBI taxonomy): domain Eukaryota; kingdom Viridiplantae; phylum Streptophyta; class Magnoliopsida; order Malvales; family Malvaceae; genus Gossypium; species Gossypium hirsutum. The sequence goes on from NC_053425.1 coordinate 96,385,364, forward strand.
AATCAGAATCAGAATCAGTATCAGGTAACAGAATCAAAATCAGAATGTGAATGCAATCCCAACCCAATCCAGCCGTATACACCCCCGTACCAACCTTACACCATGTTGGGAGACTACTCGACCCACCCAACAGCTACACACCACAAAAATTGTAGTGAGGCTGTCAGATATTGTGATGAAGTCACCAGATACAGATATTGTGGCTAGGCCACCAGAATAGATATATATATGTGGCGAAGCCACCAGATTGCAACGAGGCTACCAGATATTGTGACGAAGTCACCATAACAGATATATGTGGTGAGGCCACCAGATTGCAGCGAGGCTTCCAAAACGCTTCCTCCATCAATATAACTCATATCCCATGCAACGGATATACATGTCATTGCACACAACATACAGAATCAGAATATCATGTCCATATTTGAATCAAACAATCACAGTCCAGTCATTCACATCACCAACATATATTCACAATCAAATCCGTCAACCACACAGTCCAAGTCAGTCACTTGCCCACAAGGGCAAAACAGTCATTTAACACCCTAGGGGTAAAATGGTAATTTTTCCCTACAAGGGTATCTTGGTAATTCTACCCTACAGGGGTATTTCAGTAATTCTACCCTACAGGGGTATTTCGGTATTTCTATCCTACAGGGTTATTTTAGTAATTCTACCCTACAGGGGTATTTTAGTATTTCTACCCTATAGGGGTATTTCGGTATTTCTACCCTACAAGGGTATTTCAGTAATTCTACCCTACAGGGGTATTTTAATAATTCTACCCTATAGGGGTATTTCAGTGTTTCTACCCTACAAGGGTATTTCGGTATTTCTACCCTACAAGGGTATTTCGGTATTTTTACCTTATAAGGGTATTTCAGTAATTTTGTAAACTAAAGTATTTTAAACAGGGATAACAATACGAATGGGCCTAAAGCCCTTTCTCGGCCCAAATAGGCCCACATGTTCGTGTGGCCCTTTTAGCCCAAATCTAGCCGCAGATATGAGATTCACCTAGCCTAGTCCAATATTTACTGCACAATCAAACAACTTATCCAATGGGGCCCGTAGGCCCATTGGGCCCACATGGCCCCTTTCGGCCCATCGCGGCCCGAAGTAGCCATCCTACAGCTAGAGTAGTGAGAAATACACACCTAATTGGAGACTGGAGTTAATCCACGCTCCGAGCACTCTTAGCCGGCGCCCAACCCAACCGAGCACGCCACAAAGCGAAATAGATCAGCAAAGAAGGGTACCTTTACTCTCCTCATGGTTCTCTCTATTTAAAGCCAGATTCGCATCTCTTATGTTAGCTTCCCAATGTTGGATCCCTCCATCATCAGAGTTTAAATTCAACACTAACTCTTGCCGCCCCCTGTTAGCAAAATAAATGCTTTTTGCTTGCCATGGGATTCGAACCCATGCCTCCCCTTAAATGCTCCACACGCTACTTGCCACTAAGCCACAAGGCTTTTTGTGTCACAATTTCTCCAACAATATTCTTAAGGCCTACCTACTACACCCAAGGTTTGATTCACCTTAAACCAAAATTTTTGCTAGAGTCCAGGTTTGAACCCAGGACTTCTCCAACACTTCTCAGCACACTTAACCACTAAAACAAACCTTCAACTACGAAATTTTCACGCACAACAGAATATTATAAGCTGCCTTCAACCGCTCCCATGCTCAAGGCCCAAAACTTCTAGGCCCAAATTCAGGGTGTTACACCATATATATAAATTGCGATAGTGTGATGATTCCTGAAGGTCAAAATGTGTTTTTCGTATAGAAAATGGATCTTGAATGTGCAATAGTTGACGATGTTGAAAGTAATGTGCCTGCTCCCACTCAAGGGTCAGCGTCGGCTGAATCTAGGCTGATTTCTAGTAGCCAAGGGGGAGAGGCTAAGCAAGCCTTCTTCCAAATGATGAGTGAGTGCTTCACGGAATTCGTTCGAACGAATTTGGCTGCTCAACTGTAACAGTCTAATTTAGACCCTAATCAGAATAGTGGTTGCGGGACCACGAATCTGAGTCAGAAAAATATTTTAAAATTATTTTTGTGTTTATTTGTGTGAAATTATATCTGTGAAATTTGCGTGATTTAATTATGTCGTTTAGGTACCCGATTAAATAAAAGGACTTAATCGCGTAAAATGAAAATTTGATGGTTAAATAGGAAAAGGGCTGAATTGTTATTGTCTTTATAAATGGAGGTATTATGTTGTAAATAGCCCATGATAATTTACAATGGACAGTAGTGACCATGACTTAAAATGGTTTTATATTTCATTTAAAAGGTTAATTATGTAAAATTTATAATATGTTATTATATATCATAAAATATAATTAAAAAATAAAGCAATTTTGGGTGTTCATATTGTTCTTTCCGAACATAAAAGAAGAAAAAATAAACTTAGGGCATTCTGCACTATTCAAGCTTGATTCAAGGTTAGTTTGGTTTCGGTTTTTGATAATTTTTACGTTTTTGAGATCATTGCTTCGAATACTATTTGACCCATGCTAGAATGTTTTATTTTGATGAATGTTTTGAGTTATGCTATTGATGAATAATTGTGTTTTTTGATATTTGATGATGAAATATTAAAGATATATTTTAGATTAACATGTTTTGTATTGGAGTTTTTGATGATTTTCAGTAATTAGGGCTAAATTGTAAAAATAATAAATTGAGGGACTAAAATGTGAAATAAATGAAATATATGGACTAGTATGAGTATAAGGAATATTCGGCCTAACTATTTTATTGTGAGATTGTGCATATTTTGTGTTTTATTCAACATGGACTAAATTGTGAAAAACGTGAAATATTAAGGGTAAAAGTGTAATTTGCCCATTTGTGTGTTTTTGGATGAATTTGGTTGAATATTTGATTTAATGAGTTTAATTTATATTAATTTAGATCAAGAAAAGAGAAAATCAGATTTAGATCGGGGAAAAATAAAGTTGTTGACTAGCCAATCCGTACGGTTTTTCATTGTCTGAGGTAAGTCTATAAGCAAATAGATATTGTTAATTCTAATTATGTGTGAGTTAATATGCTGATTTGGAATTTATAGATTTATAGTAGAGTTTGCCGAATATGATTAAGCATGGAAATAATGTATTTGAGCTAATTTGACTGAGTTATAACATCTGAAAGTCTATACGAACTATATGGCATATTTGGAATTTTCGATATATAAATGGTTTATGAGACAACTTTATAATAGTGATATTCGGGCTTTGAGCCTAGCAGGCCTTGTGCTGTTGAATTAAATCGGGCTTTATGCCTAGCAGGCTTATTACGGATGTATAAAATCAAGCCTTGAGTTTAGCAGGCCTTGTGCCGTTGTAAAATACAGGCTTATGCCTAGCAGGCTTTATAGCGATGATTACTTATAAATTTATGCCTAAAAGACTTCATGCTGATGTGGTATTTGAATATGTTAAACGAGCTAAATGGCTAGGTATGAATTAACTTGTTACCTACTCAAAATAAGGTAAATAAGTAACTTGATTATTTGTTACAAATCATGTGTGATGCAAATGAAGTATATATGTGATTATGGTGTGTGTATTCAGTCTTACGATCGAATGATATGAATATTATGGATTTGGTCTTTGAATATGTGTATACAAGACCATGTATATTCGGCCATATGGACAGTTCGTATATATGATGTTATATTACGATTTTTAAGCTTGTGTATATGAGTGCATGTACATTTATTTATATATTGAAATCTTGATTCTAAAGGTTGGATGATAATTAATTATTTTGATCATATGAGTATTCGGTCAAGGAGGAATTGTTCAATGAAATTATATGTTATATATGTATGGAATTAAAAGCTTAAAATTAAATGTAATTACAAATGTATAAGTTGAAATATTTGGTTGAAATGATTTAGTATTGAGATGACATTATGCATTAATTGTTTAATTTGCTTAAGGCTTACTAAGCTAAGTTAGCTTACTGTGTGTATTTCCGTTTATTCTGTTTTATAGATTTTGGATTCAAGTTACAAGCTCGGGGATCGTCAGCAAAGTTCATCACACTATCCACTGCTTCGGTATTTATATAATTGAGCTCGAACTATGGCATGTATAGGTTGGAACATACTTCTTAAATGCTGGATTTTGGTTTGTATGTATATAAGCCATGCGAAAATGGCTTGTTTATTCATAATAAGTTTTGTTTTAGGTTTTGAATATGCTATGGACATGTTTGATTGTGGTTTTGATGTTGCGGCTATTATATGTGTTTATATGTGAACCATGGTTAATATATTGTTAATGTTGATAAAGTTATGCCAAAGTATATGTGATTGATATAATTGGTTTGATGTGAAATTGTGGTTGGATATTTTGTTGAATGATATGCTTGACATATAAATGGGATATATTAGTTAAATGGCTATGATTTGAAGTATTGATATTTGGTTATATGATGAAGTAGGTAAGTATATATATATGTGTTTAATTATTAATTTTAAATATGACTTTAACTGTCTGAATATCATGTGAAACAACCATATTTTGATTCGACAATAAGGTGAATTAGTTTTTGGTGGATGTTAGATAAATTGGGATAACATGTATTTGATATTAAAAGTGGATTGTTTTGGATATATCGATACATATATATATATACATATTTAGCCGAATATGTGAATGTTGAATTAGTTTTGGAACATGACTATTGTTAATTTGATTGATAAGTGATAATAATACTTGTGATTATTTGGTTTAGTTCTTGGAAATGTTTTATGCGTGTAAAGCGATAGAGTATGATGGACATCAAATAAGGCATATGTATTTTTGCATGTTATATATATATTCGGCTATAGTTTTAATAAATGACCATATGAATAGTAACTTAGGTTTTTAATGAGATTTTTTAATCCTTATGCTTATATTCGGCCTTTTAATTACGATTATGGTGAAATGTTATTTAATTTATGTGTAACCTATAAAATTTAGTTTGATTTAGTATTTATTCAAATGTGATGTATTAAGATAATTAATTTCTATGTATATCAATGAATGTCCGAAAGTTGTGTTTCGTTTGGTAATACCTCGTAACCCCTTTTCATCGACGGATACAGGTTAGGGGTATTACATTTTATTGGTATCAGAGCTACGGTTTAGTTAATTCTAGGACTAACGTAACATGTGTAAGTCTAGCTATACATGCCATAATATGTACTACGATAGTGTGATGACTTCTGACATTTGAAAATGTGTTTTCGAATAGTATATGGATCCCAACAGAGCTGTAGCTAATGATGTCGAGAGCATAGCGCCTGCTCCTACTCAAGGGACAGTGCCGGTTGATTCTCGATCGACCTCTAGTAACCAAAAGGGAGAGGCTAAGCAAGCCTTTTACCAAATGATGAACGATTGGTTTACTTAATATATCTAAACTAACCCAGCTACACAACAACCTCTACCCCTGAATAATCCATCTTCGATACCTGTGGTAACTCCGATGATTGATCCGATGAGATTTAACAAGCCTCCTGTTGATAAAATCAGAAAATACAGGGTTGAAGAATTCAAAGCTACTGATGATGATAATGTTGAGCAAGCTGAATTCTGGCTTGATAATACTATCTGTGTGTTTTATGAGCTAACTTGTACCCCAAATGAGTGCCTAAAATGTGTCATATCACTGCTACGAGTCACAGCATATCACTGGTGGAATACACTAGTATTGGTGGTTCTGAAAGAGCGAGTGACCTGGGAATTCTTTCAGACTGAGTTCCGTAAGAAATATATCAGCCAGAGATTCATTGATTAGAAGTGCAAGGAATTTCTTGAATTAAAACAGGGTTATATGACTATGACAGATTATGAGTGAAAATTTGTGAGACTTAATCGATATGATCATGAGTGTGTTTCAATTGAAGCTATCATGTGTAAAAGATTCCAAGATGGTTTGAATGAAGACATTAAATTATTGGTTTGTATACTTGAAATTAAAGAGTTCGTAGTACTTGTTGAGCGAGCTTGCAAAGCTAAAGAGCTCGGGAAAGAGAAAAGAAAAACTTATTTCGAAGCCAAAGATTTTCGTAAAAGATCATCGGGTAAGACTTTTCAATCAGCATCGAATAAGTTTAGAGATGATTCTAGTCGGTCTAAGGATATTACGAGCTTTTCTAGAGAGATCGAAACCGACCCCCTGTGAGTTCACGAGCCACTTCGATAGCTAGTGTTGGTAAAGTTCGACAGAATAGAGTCGAGTGCAAGCATTATGGTAAATGGCATTCTGGAGATTGCAGATTACATGATCGGTCCTGTTTTAAATGTGGATCGATGGATCACTTTATCTGAAATTGTCGGATGTTAGCCGAGCAAAACACTGTTCAGAATTCGAGACCGTGTAATATGTCAGTGTGAGGCAGACCACCCAGGCATTTGGGTAATGTAAATTGCAGTCAGAGAGGGACGAAAGATATAGCAGTTCGATCTGAGGCTCGTGCACCTACCACAACATATGCTATATGCGCCCGCGAGGAGGCTTTTTACCCAAATGTTATCACCGATACTTTCACTCTTTATGATATTAATGTTATTGCATTGATTGATCCTGGTTCGACTCACTCATATGTGTGTGAGACATTAGTATCCAGTAAGACTTTGCCTGTTGAGTCTACTGAGTTTATGATTCGAGTATCAAACCCCCTGGGCCAGTGTGTTCTGGTTGACAAAGCGTCTAAAAATTGCCCGTTGATGATTCGAGATTCATGCTTTCCAGCTGATTTGATGTTGTTACCTTTTGATGAGTTCGATATAATTTTGGGTATGGATTGGCTGACTTTACACGATGCCTTTGTTAATTGTAAAAGAAAGACCATTGATTTGAGATGTCAGAACAACGAGATTATTCGGATTGAATCTAATGATCTGAGTGGTTTACCAGTAGTAATAACTTCGATGTTAGCTCGGAAGTATGTGAGAAAAGGTTGTGAAGCTTACTTTGCTTATGTGGTCGATAGTAAAGTGACTAAATATAAGATTTAATCTATACCAATTGTGTGCGAGTATCCGGACGTGTTTCCTGAAGAATTGTCGGGTTTGCCACCTATCCGAGAGGTAGAGTTTGGTATTGAGTTAGTACCGGGGATGACCCTGATTTCAATAGTTCCATACCAGATGGTACCTACTGAATTAAAAGAGTTGAAAGCACAGTTGCAAGAGTTAACTGATAAAGGCTATGCAAAACTGAGTTTCTCTCTCTGGGGTGCGACAGTTCTATTTGTGAAAAAGAAACACAGAACTATGAGAATGTGCATCGATTATAGACAGCTCAATAAGGTGACCATAAAGAATAAATATCCGTTGCCAGGATTGATGATTTGTTTGATTAGCTGAAAGGGGCTACAGTATTTTCGAAGATAGATTTGAGATCTGGATATTATTAGTTGCGAGTTAAAGACTCTGATGTACCAAAAACTGCTTTTCAAACGAGATACGGACACTATGAGTTTCTGGTTATGCTGTTTGGACTTACTAATGCACCTACTGTTTCTATGGATTTGATGAATCAAATCTTCAGGTAGTATTTAGATCGGTTTCTGGTTGTGTTCATTGATGATATATCGATCTACTCTTGTGATGAAATTGAACATGCTGAGCATTTGAGACTTGTGTTACAAACTTTGTGAGAAAAACAGTTGTATGCGAAGTTTAGTAAATGTGAGTTCTGGTTACACGAAGTTAGCTTTCTAGGACATGTTATTTCCGCGTCAGGTATTCAGGTTGATCCAAGTAAGATTTTAGCAATATTTAACGGGAAACCTCCGAGAAATGTTTCTGAAGTCTGAAGTTTTCTGGGACTTGCTAGTTACTATAGACGATTTGTGAAAGGATTCTCAATGATTGCAACCCCAATGACCAAGCTACTACAAAAAGTTGTTAAGTTTGAGTGGTCAGAAAAGTTTTGATCAGTTGAAAGCCCTTTTGACCAAAGCTCCAATGCTAGTTTAGCTAGAATTGGGTAAATAATTTGTTATTTATAGTGATGTATCTTTAAATGGTTTGGGCTGTGTTTTGATGCAAGAAGGCAGAGTTATAGCTTATGCCTTGAGATAGTTAAAGCCGCATGAAAAGAACTATCCGACGCACGATTTAGAGTTACCAGCTATTGTGTTTGCATTGAAAATATGGCGCCACTATCTGTTCGGTGAGAAATGTCATGTCTATTCTGATCACAAAAGTCTGAAAGACTTGATGACTAAGAAAGATCTGAATTTGAGACAATGCCAATGGTTAGAATTGTTAAAAGACTACGAGCTTGTGATTAACTACCACCCGGGAAAGGCTAATGTTCTTGCTAATGCTTTAAGCCGAAAATCACAGTTTGCTTTACGTGTAATGAATGCGTATATGGGTATGTCTAATGATTGTTCGATAATAGCTAAATTGAAAGCAAGACTTTTATTTGTTCAACAAATTTGTGATGCCCAGAAGGTTGATAATGAGTTTATAGCAAAACGAGCTCAATGTGATTTAAATGCTGATTTAGAGTTTCGAGTTGATGCTGATGACTGCTTGAGATTTCAAAACCGAATATGTGTCCCGAGGAATTCAGAGTTGATTCAGATGATTTTGAACGAAGCTCACAATAGTCGGTTATCTGTTCACCCAGGTAGTACGAAGATGTGTAATGATCTGAAACAACACTGTTGGTGGCAAGGTATGAAACAAGTCATTTCTGACTTTGTATCGAAATGTTTAGTTTGTCGACAAGTAAAAGCTGAGCATCAGGTACCTTCTGGATCTCTTCAGCCAATCATGATACCTGAATGGAAATAGGACAGAATCATGATGGATTTTGTATCTGGCTTACCGTTGACACCGAGCAAGAAAGAAACAATCTGCGTTATTGTAGATAGATTGACTAAATTTGCTCACTTTGTTCCGATTCGTACAGATTACTCACTTAATAAGTTGGCTGAATTGTATGTTTCTTAGATTGTGAGATTACATAGTGTGCCTATATCTATTGTTTCGGATAGAGATCCAAGATTTACATTGCAGTTTACCAATCTTGGATTTCTATCCGAAACAATAGATATAGGCCCACTATGTAATCTCACAATCCTAGAAACATACAATTCAGCCAACTTATTAAGTGAGTAATCTGTACGAATCGGAACAAAGTGAGCAGATTTAGTCAATCTATCTACAATAACACATATTGCTTTTTTCTTGCTCGGTGTCAATGGTAAGCAGGATACAAAATCCATCGTGATTCTATCCCATTTCCATTTAGGTATCATGATTGGCTGAAGCAATCCAGAAGGTACCTGATGCTCGGCTTTTACTTATTGACAAACTAAACATTTTGATACAAAGTCAGAAATGTCTTGTTCCATTTCGTACAGATTACTCACTTAATAAGTTGGTTGAATTGTATGTTTCTTAGATTGTGAGATTATATAGTGTGCCTATATCTATTGTTTCGGATAGAGATCCAAGATTTACATCGCAGTTTTGGTAGAAACTGCAAGATGCGCTAGGTACGAAATTACATTTCAGTACTGCTTTCCATCCACAAATAGATGGCCAGTCTGAGCAAATCAGTCAGATATTTGAGGATATGTTGAGATGTTGCATTCTCGAGTTTGAAGGCATGTGGGAACAATACCTACCTCTGATTGAATTTGCATATAATAACAGCTTTTAATCGAGTATCAAAATGGCACCTTCTGAGGCTTTGTACAGTCGTAAATGGTGTACACCATTGTACTGGACTGAGCTCAGTGAAAATAAGATACACGGGGTTGACTTGATCAGAGAAACTGAGCAGAAAGTGAAAGTGATCCGTGAAAGTCTAAAAGCAACATCAGATCATCAGAAATTATATGCGGACTTGAAACGTAAAGATATAGAGTTTCAGATCAGAGATAAAGTCTTCTTGAAAGTCTCACCGTGGAAGAAAATACTCAGATTTGGTCGTAAAGGCAAATTAAGTCCTAGATTTATCGGGCCGTATGAGATTATAGAGCGTATTGGACTAGTTGCGTATAGACTATTGTTGCCACCTGAGCTAGAAAAGATCCACAATGTATTCCATGTTTCGATGCTTCGTAGATATCGATCTGATCCTTCACATGTGATTAGTCTGTCTGAGATTGAAATTAAGCCTGATATTACGTATGAAGAAGAACCAATTTGTATTCTGGCTCATGAGATTAAAGAGCTACGAAATAAGAAGATTTCTTTAGTTAAAGTACTATGGTGACACGGGGTTGAGGAAGCAATGTGGGAGCCAGAAGATGCAATAAGAGAACGCTATCCAAACTTATTCACCGGAAAGATTTTCGGGGATGAAAATCCCTAAGGGGGAGAGTTGTAATAGTCCGATTTAGACCCTAACCGAAACGGTGGTTGTGGGACCACGAATCCAAGTCAAAAAAATAATTTAAAATTCTATGTGGGATAGCGTAAAATTAAAATTTGATGGTTAAATGGGAAAAGGGATGAATTGTTATTGTCTTTATAAATGGAGGTATTTATGTTGTAAATAGCCCATGATAATTTATAATGGAAGGTAGTGACCATAACTTAAAATGGTTTTATATTTCATTTAAAAGTTTAATTATGTAAAATTTATAATATGTTATTATATATCATAAAATATAATAAAAAATAAAATAATTTTGGGTGTTCATATTGTTCTTTCCGAACATAAAAGAAAAAAAAACTTAGGGCATTCGGCACTATTCAACCTCGATTCAAGGTTAGTTTGGTTTCGGTTTTTGATAATTTTTACGTTTCTTAGATCTTTGCTTCGAATACTATCCGACCCATGCTAGAATTTCTAATTTTGATGAATGTTTTGAGTTATGCCATTGATGAATATTGTGTTTTGTGATGTTTGATGATGAAATATTAAAGATATGTTTTAGATTAACATGTTTTGTATTGGAGTTTTTAATGATTTTGAGTAATTGGGACTAAATTGTAAAAATAATAAATTGAGGGACTAAAATGTGAAATAAATGAAATATATGGACTAGTATGAGTTTAGGGAATATTCGGCGTAACTATATTATTGCGAGATTGTGCATATTTTGTGTTTTATGCAATAGGGACTAAATTGTGAAAAATGTGAAATATCAGGGGTAAAAGTGTAATTTTTCCATTTGTATGTTTTTGGAAGAATTTGGTTGAATATTTGATTTAATAAGTTTAATTTATGTTAATTTAGATCAAGAAACGAGAAAATCAGATGGATCGGGGAAAAATAAAATTGTTGACTAGCCGATCCGTACCGATTTTTCATCGTCCGAGGTAAGTCTATAAGCAAATAGATATTGTTAATTCTAATTATGTGTGAGTTAATATGCTAATTTGGAATTTATAGATTTATAGTAGAGTTAGTCGAATATGATTAAGCATGGAAATAATGTATTTGAGCTAATTTGACTGAGTTATAACATCTGAAAGTCTGTATGAACTATATGGCATATTTGGAATTTTTGATTTATAAATTGTTCATGGGACAACTTTACAATAGTGATATTCGGGATTTGAGCCTAGCAAGCCTTGTGCTTGTAAATTAAATCGGGCTTTATGCCTAGCAGGCTTATTGCCGATGTATAAAATCAAACCTTGAGTTTAGCAGGCCTTGTGCCGGTGTAAAATACAGGCTTATGCCTAGCAGGCTTTATGCCGGTGATTACTTATAAGTTTATGCCTAAAAGACTTCATGCTGATGTGGTATTTGAATATGTTAAATGAGCTAAATGGCTAGGTATGAATTAACTTGTTACCTACTTAAAATAAGGTAAGTAAGTAACTTGATTATTTGTTACAAATCATGTGTGATGCAAATGAAGTATATATGTGATTATGGTGTGTGTATTAAGCCTTACGATCGAATGATATGAATATTATGGATTTGGTCTTTCAATATGTGTATACAATACCATGTATATTCGGCCATATGGACAGTTCGTGTATATGATGTTATATTACGATTTTTGAGCTTGTGTATAGGAGTGTATGTACATTTATTTATATATTGACATCTTGATTCTAAAGGTTGGATGATAATTAATTATTTTGATCATATGAGTATTCGGTCAAGGAGGAATTGTTCTATGAAATTATATGTTATATATGTATGGAATTAAAAGCTTGAAATTAAATGTAATTACAAATGTATAAGTTGAATTATTTGATTGAAATGATTTAGTATTGAGATGACATTATGCATTAATTGCTTAATTTGCTTAAGGCTTACTAAGCTAAGTTAGCTTACTCTTTGTATTTTCGTTTACTCTGTTTTATAGATTTTGGATTGAAGTTACAAGCTCGGGGATCGTCAGCAAAGTTCATCACACTATCCACTGCTTCGGTATTTATATAGTTGAACTTGAACTATGGCATGTATAGGTTGGAACATACATTTTAAATGTTGGATTTTGGTTTGTATGTATATAAGCCATACGAAATGGCTTGTTTATTCATGATAAGTTTGGTTTTATGTTTTGAATATGCTATGGACATGTTTCATTGTGGTTTTGATGTTGTGGCTATTATATGTGTTTATATGCGAACCATGGTTAATATATTTTTAATGTTGATAAAGTTATGCCAAAGTATATGTGATTGATATAATTGGTTTGATGTGAAATTGTGGTTGGATATTTTGTTGAATGATATGCTTGATATATAAATGGGATATATTAGTTAAATGGCTATGATTTGAAGTATTGATATTTGGTTATATGATGATGTAGGTAAGCATATATATATATGTCTTTAATTATTGATTTTAAATATGACTTTAAGTGGCTGAATAGCATGTGAAACAACCATGTTTTGATTCGACAATAAGGTGAATTAGTTTTTGGTGGATGTTAGATAAATTGGGATAACATGTATTTGATATTAAAAGTGGATTGTTTTGGATATATGGATACATATATATATACATATTTAGCCGAATATTTGAATGTTGAATTAGTTTTGGAACATGACTATTGTTACTTTGATTGATAAGTGATAATAATACGTGTGATTATTTGGTTTAGTTCTTGAAAATGTTTTATGCGTGTAAAGCGATAGAGTATGATGGACATCAAATAAGGCATATGTATTTTTGCATGTTATATATTTATTTGGCTATAGTTTTAATAAATGACCATATGAATAGTAACTTAGGTTTTTAATGAGATTTTTTAATCCTTATGCTTATATTCGGCCTTTTAATTACGATTATGGTGAAATGTTATTTAATTTATGTGTAACCTATAAAATTTAGTTTGATTTAGTATTTATTCAAATGTGATGTATTAAGATAATTAATTTCTATGTATATCCATGAATGTCTAAAAGTTGTGTTTCGTTCAGTAATACCTCGTAACCCCTTTCTGCCAACGGATACAGGTTAGGGGTATTACATTTTATTGGTATCAAAGCTACGGTTTAGTCAATTCTAGGACTAACGTAGCATGTGCGAGTCTAGCTATACATGCCATAATATATACTGCGATAGTGTGATGATTTCTGACATTTGAAAATTTGTTTTCATATAGTATATGGATCCCAACAGTGCTATAGCTAATGATGTCGAGAGCATAGCGCCTGCTCCTGCGCAAGGGATAGCACCGGTTGATTCTCGACCTACCTCGAGTAACCAAGAGGGAGAGGCTAAGCAAGCCTTTTACCAAATGATGAATGATTGGTTTACTCAATATATCTAAACTAACCCAACTACACAACAACCTCCACCCCTGAATAATCCATCTTCGATACCTGTGGTACCTCCGATGATTGATCCGATGAGATTTAACAAGCCTCCTATTGGTAAAATTAGAAAACACAGGGCTGATGATTTCAAAGCTACTGATGATGATGATGCTGAGCGAGCTAAATTCTGGCTTGATAATACTATCTATGTGTTTTATGAGTTAACTTGTACCCCGAATGAGGGCTTAAAATGTGTCATATCGTTGCTACGAGACACAACATATCACTGGTGGAATACACTAGTATCGGTGGTTCTAAAAGAGCGAGTGACAAGGGAATTCTTTCAGACTGAGTTCCATAAGAAATATATCAGCCAGAGATTCATCGATCAAAAGCGCAAGGAATTTCTTGAATTAAAACAGGGTTATATGACTATGACAGATTATAAGTGAAAATTTGTGAGACTCAATCGATATGATCGTGAGTGTGTTTCAATTGAAGCTATCATGTGTAAAAGATTCAAAGACAGTTTGAATGAAGACATTAAATTGTTGGTTGGTATACTTGAAATCAAAGAGTTCGTAGTACTTGTTGAGCGAGCTTGCAAAGCCGAAGAGCTCGGGAAAGAGAAAAGAAAAGCTGATTTTGAAGCCAAAGATTTTCGTAAAAGATCATAGGGTAAGACTTTTCAATCAGCATCGAAGAAGTTTAGAGATGATTCTAGTCGACCTAAGGATATTATGGGCTTTTCTAGACGAGATTGAGATCGACCCTGTAACGCCCCCACGCCCGAGACGTCGCCGGAGTCGAGTATGAGGTGTTACTAAGCTTAATTTAACATATTTAGAACTTTGGATTATTTATTTCTACATTCACAGCTTTTAAGCTACTTGCATCACAGTCACAAGAAAAATCATATCTCGACTTACAAAACTCAAAATCAAGATCCGTAAATTTTCCATAAATCTAGACTCATATACCTATCTTATAATTTTTTTCTAGAATTTTTGGTTGGGCCAACTAGTACAGTTTATTAGTTAAAGTTACCCCTGTTTCAGGACTTGACTGGACTGACCTCTGTTTACTACGAACCACATTTCTCTCTGTAAAAAATCCATATGACAATGAGGTTTATTTCTCCTGAAACTAGACTCAATAAGGATTCTGAGAATATAAAATACACTACCTAATTATATCTTTACAATTTATGGTGAATTTCTAAAGTTGGAACAGGGGATTCAGAAACTGCTATGACCCTGTTTCACTAAAATTCAAATATCTTGTAACATATAATTCCTTTACCTGTTTCATTTGTTTCATGTGAAACTAGACATAATAAGCTTAAATTTGATATGTAGTTCATCACCAAGTTCAATTTCTATGACTTTTAGTAAATTTTTAAACTCGCGTCAGTGTTGCTGCAGTATTCTGTTTATGGCAAATTTCATCCCTTTTATGAGTTTTTATGCACTAAGTATCTTAATAATTTTCCTTAACATCAAATATAATCTAAACTAACTATTTTCATAATTTATCATTATCAAGCATTTCCTCAACCATTCCATCACCATACCATAAGATCATTTACACAAAAAAGGTATATTGCTATACATGCCATACTTAAATTTACAAGCCATTACCAAAAGTCTTCCGGATAATGTGACTGAGCCTTCGACCTATCCCGACTCCTGAGCTGGCTTGTCCAAAACTACAATGAGTAAGAAGGAGGGAGTAAGCATAAATGCTTAGTAAGTTCATATGCAAATAATAAGTAACATAACAAACAGTCATACCAATCAACATTAGCATGTATCACTAAAACACATATCACATTTTTAATCATTTTTCATCATCTTAATACCTTATCGTGGTTGTATCAATACTCAAACCGAGGGTTAAATACATACCTGTCCAAAATATCCATTTCGCATCACTTACCAATACGTCTCTTTACATCTCGAATATTCCTCCATTTGAGTAGAACTTTACCCGTTGAACACATCGGAATATAATTCGGATACATGGATAACTTGCACATAAGTGCCATATATGCAATCAAGCAATCACGTAACCCGCCCATAAGCGAACTCGGACTCAACTCAACGAGCTCGGGCGTTCGCATCCATAAGTGAACTCGGACTCAACTCAACGAGTTCGGATGCCTAGTTACATCTCACGAACTCGGACTCAACTCAACGAGTTCAGACATTCGCATCCATATGTGAACTCGGACTCAACTCAACGAGTTCGGATGCTCAACCATCCTAGTGACATGTCACTTGTATCCTAATCTATTCCTAAGGTTCAAACGGGATTTTTCTCGAACACTTATCCTTGCCGTCTTCCGTAGAATGCCGAAATCAATACTCGGTAACAATTATATTTAACAAGTAGCTCACATAATTTACATATTATTTGAAATTAACCACAAAGCATACATTTCATAATGAAATTCAGCATAACACATAATTAACATCAATAACTTAAAAATAACCATTATGCTACATTATTTACACATGAACTTACCTTGGTACCAAAATACAAAGATTTTGCAATTTAGTCCACAATCTTTTCTTTTCCTCGATTGAGGTCGATTCCACGTCTTTCTTGATCTAAAATAACACATTTAGCTTATTTAATACTCACATTATCAAATTAATCCTTAACTCAAATTTTGGCAAAATTACAATTTTACCCCTAAACTTTTGCATATTTACATTTTCGCCCCTAGGCTCGGGATTAAACTTTATTCCTTATTCTTATGTTTTGCAACATGCTGATCACTTTTCTCTTCTATGGCAACATCAAATTCTCACTCTAACATGTACTTGTGACTATTAGGTATTTTTACCGATTAAGCTCTTTTACTCGTTTTTGCTTAAAATCGAGTAGTAAAAGTTGTCTAACATAATTTAAAACTTCATATTCTATCATAAAACATCAAAATACACAAATTTTACCTATGGGTATTGTTCCAAATATAAACCCTAGGTTAAATTATTGCTAACATAAGCTTTATCGAGTTATCGGGATCTCAAAAACATAAAAATCATTAAAAACGGGGCTCGGAATCACTTACTATGGAGCTTGGAAGCTTGAAACAAACCCTAGCTATGAAGAACCCTTGAAATTTCGGCCTAATGAAGAAGATGGACAAAAATTGGCTTTTAATTTTGTTTTTAATTCATTTTAATAACTAAATGACCAAAATACCCTTACTACTAAACTTTCCAAAAATTCCTTCCATGTCCAAATTTTGTCCATGAACTTAAAATTGGTCAAATTGCTATTTAAGACCTCCTCATTAATATTCCAAAACAATTTCATACTAAAAACTTCTAGAATGCAAGTTTTGCAACTTATTCGATTTAGTCCCTACTTTCAATTTAAGCACTTTAGGCATAGAATTTCATCACGAAATTTTCACACAATCATGCAATCATATCATAAACCTCAAAATAATTATAAAATAATTATTTCTATCTCGAATTTATGGTCACGAAACCACTATTCTGATTAGGCCCCAATTCGGGATATTACAACTCTCCCCCCTTTAAGGATTTTCGTCCTCGAAAATCTTACCGGTAAACAGATGTGGGTATTGATTTCTCATAGTTTCTTCGGATTCCCATGTAGCTTCTTCTACTCCATGCCTTTGCCACAACACCTTCACAAGTGCAACATTTTTATTCCTTAGTTGTTTGACCTCTCGAGCTAAAATCTTAATCGGTTCTTCTTCGTAGGTCATATTTGGTTGTAGTTCAATTTCTGTCGGTGAAACTACATGTGAAGGATTCGAACGATACCGACGTAACATAGATACGTGGAAGACATCATGAATCTTCTCTAATTCAGGTGGTAATGCTAGCCGATATGCTACCGGTCCAACTTTTTCAATTACTTCATACGGCCCAACAAAACGCGGACTTAATTTTCCCTTCCGTCCAAATCTAAGGACTTTCTTCCACGGAGTCACCTTTAAAAATACTTTATCACCAACTTGAAATTCAATGTCCTTTCGCTTTAGGTCTGCATAAGATTTCTGTCTATCTGAAGCAGCTTCCAAACAATCTCGAATTATCTTCACTTTTTCTTCAGTTTCTTTTATTAGATCAACTCCATAAATCTGATTTTCCTTGAGTTCAGTCCAATACAATGGCGTTCGACACTTACGACCATATAATGCTTCATAAGGTGCCATTTTCAAGCTCGTCTGATAACTATTATTGTAAGCAAATTCCACCAACGGTAAGTATCTTTCCCAACTTCCTTGAAATTCCAATACACAACATCTAAGCATATCTTCAAGAATCTGAATTATTCTTTCTGATTGTCCATCAGTTTGTGGATGAAAAGCAGTACTGAAATTTAACTTCGTACCTAACGCGTCTTGCAACTTTTGCCAAAACCGTGAGGTAAACCTTGGATCTCTATCTGAAATAATCGATAATGGTATTCCGTGTAATCTAACAATTTCTCTAATATACAGTTCAGCCAACTTGTTAAGAGAATAATCCGTACGTACCGGGATAAAATGAGCCGACTTAGTTAATCTGTCAACTATTGCCCAGATGGCATCTTTCTTTCCCGGAGTCAATGGCAATCCTGAAACAAAATCCATAGTAATCCGATCCCATTTCCATTCAGGAACCATAATAGGCTGGAGTAATCCTGAAGGTACTTGGTGTTCAGCTTTCACCTGTTGACAAATTAAGCATTTGGACACAAACTCTGATATATCTCTTTTCATTCCATTCCACCAATACATTTTCTTCAAGTCATTATACATTTTCGTACTACCCGGATGAATCGAGAAATAACCACTATGTGCTTCCTGTAGGATCTTTTGAATCAATTCCTCATTCTTCGGTACACAAATCCGATCTTTAAACATTAAGCACCCATCAGAACCAATTCTGAAATCTGATCCCGTATCAGCTTCACACTGTTTTCTTTTGGCTAGCAAATCTTGATCATTTTTCTGAGTTTCAGAAATCTCTTGTAAAAACATCGGTCTTGCTCTTAACTCTGCTAGAATCGAACCGTCATCTGACATTTTCAACTAAGTGTTCATAACTCTCAAAGCAAACAACAACTTTCTACTTAAAGCATCGGCAACCACATTCGCTTTTCCTAAATGATAATCAATAACAAGCTCATAATCTTCCAATAACTCCAACCATCTTCGCTGTCTCAAATTCAAGTCTTTTTGTGACATCAAGTATTTAAGACTTTTGTGATCGGTATATACTCGGCACTTTTCACCATACAAATAATGTCGCCAAATCTTCAAAGCAAACACCACTGCAGCCAATTCCAAATCGTGAGTAGGATAATTCCTCTCATGAGGTTTTAACTGCCTCGAAGCATAAGCCACCACTTTTCCTTCTTACATGAGTACACACCCCAAACCATTTAGAGAAGCATCACTATACACCACAAATTCTTTACCTAATTCGGGTTGTACCAACACTGGTGCTTCAGTTAATAACTTTTTCAATTCTTCAAAACTCTGTTGACATTCTTCCGTCCATTCAAATTTAACATCCTTTCGGAGTAGTCTAGTCATAGGAGCAGCAATTATAGAAAATCCATTTACAAACCGCCGATAATACCCAGCTAGCCCCAAGAAACTTCTAACTTCAGTTACGTTTTTTGGTGGTTTCCAATCAACAATGGCTGAAATTTTACTAGGATCAACCGGTATACCATCACCTGAAACAATATGACCCAAAAATCCAACTTCCCGGAGCCAAAATTCACTTTTACTAAACTTAGCATACAGCTGCTTATCTCTCAAAGTTTGCAAAACTATCCTCAAATGCTCAGCATGCTCTGTCTCATCTTTTGAATAAATTAAAATATCATCTATAAACACCACAACAAATCTGTCCAAGTATGGCCGAAATATGCGATTCATTAAATCCATAAACACAGCAGGAGCATTTGTCAACCCGAATGGCATAACTAAAAATTCATAATGACCGTACCTTGTTCTAAAAGCAGTTTTAGGCACATCCGACTCCTTTACTCGCAGTTGGTAATACCCAGATCTCAAGTCAATCTTTGAAAACCATGTCGCTCCTTTTAGCTGATCAAACAAATCATCAATTCTTGGCAACGGATACTTGTTTTTGATTGTCACCTTGTTTAACTGCCGATAATCAACACACAACCTCATAGAACCATCCTTCTTTTTCACAAATAACACGGGAGCACCCCAAGGTGAAAAACTTAGTCTCACAAAACCTTTATCAGTCAACTCTTGCAACTACGACTTTAATTCCTTCAACTCTGCTGGTGCCATTCTATACGGAGCAATCGAAATCGGAGCTGTTCCCGGTATCAAATCAATACCAAATTCTACTTCCCTGACTAGAGGCAAACCCGGCAATTCTTCTGGAAATACGTCCGCAAATTCACACACAACCGGCACTGATTCAACTTTCTTTTCAACTTCTTTTGTATTAATTACATAAGCCAAAAAAGCTTCATAACCCTTTCTCAGATATCTTTGAGCCGACATTGAAGAAATCACACTAGGCAATGCCTCTGATTTATCTGATTCAACCCGCAGAGTTTCACCATTTTCACACTTTAATTCTATAACCTTTTCTTTGCAATTTATTTTAGCATCATGCAATGTCAACCAATCCATACCCAAAATAACATCAAACTCATCAAACGGCAACAACATCAAGTCGGCCAGAAAGTAATGATCCCGAATCATTAAAGGACATTTCTTACATACTTTATCAATAGTCACACATTTGCCTAACGGATTCAACACTCTAATCATAAATTCTATGTTCTCAACAGGTATATTCATACTAGACACTAATTTCATGCACACATATGAATGAGTAGAACCGGGATCAATCAAAGCAATAACATTAACATTATAGAGAGAAAATGTACCGGTAATCACATCAGGTGAGGAAGCATCTTCACGCGCTTTAATAGCATAAGTTCTAGCCGGAGCCCTTCCTTCAGGTCTAACCGGTGCATCCCTGGCTACATTCTTACTGCTTGTTTCACTTCCAGCTTTTCTCGGATACCTTCCCCTCGAGTCTGCACCACTAGCTTTTATATTCTAAAATTTTTCTTTCTCAGCTCTCTCTGGGCAGTCTCTAATAAAATGATCCGGAGAACCACATTGAAAACATTCATTTGCTCTGCACGGACCAAAATGATTTCTACCACACTGCTGGCACTCGGGTTTAACAAATCTCGAGTTCCCTACACTGGCTGCAGAAGTATTCTGAGATTTAGGACCCACATTTTGCTTCTTATAATTCCCATATGGTTGTCCAGCTGAAGCTTGGGAGCGAGGATTCATATTCCTTGACTTTCTAGGTTGCTGTGAAAATGAACTACTCATCGGTCTTTTCTTCCAATTTCTAGTCTCAGCCTCTACCTTTTTCTTTTCTTTAAGTAGTTCTTCAGCCTTGCAAGCTCGATCAACCAGTACTACCATTTCTTTTAGTTCAAGGATCCCGACAAATACTTTAATGTCTTCGTTGAGCCCGTCTTCAAATCGTCGGCACATCTTGGCTTCTGTAGGAACATATTCTCTGGCATACTTACTCAATCGAACAAACTCTCTTTCATATTCTGAGACTGTCATATTACCTTGCTTCAGCTCGAGAAACTCTTTACATTTCTGATCAATAAACCTTTCACTAATATATTTCTTCCGAAACTCTTCTTGAAAGAATTCCCAGGTTACCCTCTCTTTCGGTACCACCGAAATCAAAGTCTTCCACCAATTATAGGCTGAATCTTTCAACAAAGATGTAGCACATTTCAAACATTCTTCAGGTGTACAAGATAATTCATCAAATACCCGGATAGAATTTTCAAGCCAGAACTCTGCTTTCTCTGCATCATCATCAATATTTACTCTAAATTGTTCATCCCCTTGTTTACGAATTCTGTCAACGGGGGTTCTGTGAAGTTTTATCATATCCATACCTTGAGGCATCGGGGGTACAGGTTGAGGAATTGGGGAAGGTGGGGGAGGTCGTACATTTGGGTTCGTACGAACGAACTCAGTGTACCATGCACTCATCATTCGGAGAAAGGCTTCCCGATCCCTTTCTCCTCCTCCCTGACAAACAGTAGGGGGTGGGTTTTCAGTCGGCGCTGCTCCTTCAGCCGGAGCTGGCGCATTACTCTCTACTTCATCTGCCACAGCTGGATCAGGATCCATTTACTATATAAAAAAATTCATTTAAAAAGGTCAGAAGTCGTCACACTATCACAATTCATACATATGGCATGTATAGCAAAATCCGTACATACAACACGTAGTCCGAGAACTGACTAAACCTGCTCTGATACCACTAAATGTAACGCCCCCACGCCCGAGACGTCGCCGGAGTCGAGTATGAGGTGTTACTAAGCTTAATTTAACATATTTAGAACTTTGGATTATTTATTTCTACATTCACAGCTTTTAAGCTACTTGCATCACAGTAACAAGAAAAATCATATCTCGAGTTACGAAACTCAAAATCAAGATCCGTAAATTTTTCATAAATCTAGGCTCATATACCTATCTTATAATTTTTTTCTAGAATTTTTGGTTGGGCCAATTAGTACAGTTTATTAGTTAAAGTTACCCCTGTTTCAAGACTTGACTAGTCTGACCTCTGTTTACTACGAACCACATTTCTCTCTGTACAAAATCCATATGACAATGAGGTTTATTTATCCTGAAACTAAACTCAATAAGGATTCTGAGAATATAAAATAAACTACCTAATTATATCTTTACAATTTATGGTGAATTTCTAAAGTTGGAACAGGGGATTCAGAAACTGCTATGACCCTATTTCACTAAAATTCAAATATCTTGTAACATATAATTCCTTTACCTGTTTTATTTGTTTCATGTGAAACTAGACATAATAAGCTTAAATTTGATATGTAGTTCATCACCAATTTCAATTTCTATGATTTTTAGTAAATTTTTAAACTCGCGTCAGTGTTGCTGCAGTATTCTGTTTATGGCAAATTTCATCCCTTTTATGAGTTTTTATGCACTAAGTATCTTAATAATTTTCCTTAACATCAAATATAATCTAAACTAACTATTTTCATAATTTATCATTATCAAGCATTTCCTCAACCATTCCATCACCATACCATAAGATCATTTACACAAAAAAGGTATATTGCTATACATGCCATACTTAAATTTACAAGTCATTACCAAAAGTCTTCCGGATAATGTGACTGAGCCTTCGACCTATCCCGACTCCTGAGCTGGCTTGTCCAAAACTACAATGAGTAAGAAGGAGGGAGTAAGCATAAATGCTTAGTAAGTTCATATGCAAATAATAAGTAACATAACAAACAGTCATACCAATCAACATTAGCATGTATCACTAAAACACATATCACATTTTTAATCATTTTTCATCATCTTAATACCTTATCGTGGTTGTATCAATACTCAACCCGAGGGTTAAATACATACCTGTCCAAAATATCCATTTCGCATCACCTACCAATACGTCTCTTTACATCTCGAATATTCCTCCATTTGAGTAGAACTTTACCCGTTGAACACATCGGAATATAATTCGGATACATGGATAACTTGCACATAAGTGCCATATATGCAATCAAGCAATCATGTAACCCGCCCATAAGCGAACTCGGACTCAACTCAACGAGCTCGGGCATTCGCATCCATAAGTGAACTCGGACTCAACTCAACGAGTTCAGACATTCGCATCCATAAGTGAACTCGGACTCAACTCAACGAGTTCGGATGCTCAACCATCCTAGTGACATGTCACTTGTATCCTAATCTATTCCTAAGGTTTAAACGGGATTTTTCTCGAACACTTATCCTTGCCGTCTTCCGTAGAATGCCGAAATCAATACTCGGTAACAATTATATTTAACAAGTAGTTCACATAATTTACATATTATTTGAAATTAACCACAAAGCATACATTTCATAATGAAATTCAGCATAACACATAATTAACATCAATAACTTAAAAATAACCATTATGCTATATTATTTACACATGAACTTACCTTGGTACCAAAATACAAAGATTTTGCAATTTAGTCCACAATCTTTTCTTTTCCTCGATTGAGGTCGATTCCACGTCTTTCTTGATCTAAAATAACACATTTAGCTTATTTAATACTCACATTATCAAATTAATCCTTAACTCAAATTTTGGCAAAATTACAATTTTACCCCTAAACTTTTGCATATTTACATTTTTTCCCCTAGGCTCGGGAATAAACTTTATTCCTTATTCTTATGTTTTACAACATGCTGATCACTTTTCTCTTCTATGGCAACATCAAATTCTCACTCTAACATGTACTTGTGACTATTAGGTATTTTTACCGATTAAGCTCTTTTACTCGTTTTTGCTTAAAATCGAGTAGTACAAGTTGTCTAACATAATTTAAAACTTCATATTCTATCATAAAACATCAAAATACACAAATTTCACCTATGGGTATTTTTCCAAATATAAACCCTAGGTTAAATTATTGCTAACATAAGCTTTATCGAGTTATCGGGATCTCAAAAACGTAAAAATCATTAAAAACGGGGCTTGGAATCACTTACTATGGAGCTTGGAAGCTTGAAACAAACCCTAGCTATGAAGAACCGTTGAAATTTCGGCCTAATGAAGAAGATGGACAAAAATTGGCTTTTAATTTTGTTTTTAATTCATTTTAATAAATAAATGACCAAAATACCCTTACTACTAAACTTTCCAAAAATTCCTTCCATGTCCTAATTTTTTCCATGAACTTAAAATTGGTCAAATTTCTATTTAAGACCTCCTCATTAATATTCCAAAACAATTTAATACTAAAAACTTCTAGAATGCAAGTTTTGCAACTTATTTGATTTAGTCCCTACTTTCAATTTAAGCACTTTAGGCATAGAATTTCATCACGAAATTTTCACACAATCATGCAATCATATCATAAACCTCAAAATAATTATAAAATAATTATTTCTATCTCAAATTTATGGTCACGAAACCACTATTCTGATTAGGCCCTAATTCGGGATATTACAGACCCCCTGTGAGTTCACGAGCCACTTCGATAGCTAGTGTTGGTAATGTTCAATAGAATCGAGTCGAGTGCAAGCATTGTGGTAAATGGCATTCTGGAGATTGCAGATTGCATGATTGGTCTTGTTTTAAATGTGGATCGATGGATCACTTTATCCGAAATTGTCAGATATTAGCCAAGAAAAACACTGTTCAGAACGCGAGACCGAGTAATATGTCAGTGTGAGGCAGACCACCCAGGCATTTGGGTAATGTAAGTGGCAGTCAGAGAGGGACGAAAGATACAGTAGTTTGATCTGGGGCTCGTGCACCTGCCACAGCATATGCTATATGAGCTCGCGATCCCCAAATGTTATCACTGGTACTTTCACTCTTTATGATATTAATGTTGTTGCATTGATTGATCCTGGTTCGACTCATTCATATGTGTGTGAGACATTAGTATGCAGTAAGACTTTGCATGTTGAGTCTACTGAGTATTCGAGTATCAAACCCTCTGGGCCGGTGTGTTCTGGTTGACAAAGCGTGTAAAAATTACCCGTTGATGATTCGAGATTCATGCTTTCCAACTGGTTTGATGTTGTTACCTTTTGACGAGTTTGATATAATTTTGGGTATGGATTGGCTGACTTTACACGATGCCTTTGTTAATTGTAAAAGAAAGACCATTGATTTGAGATGTCAGAACAACGAGATTATTCGGATTGAATCTAATGATCTGAGTGGTTTACCAGTAGTAATAACTTCGATGTTAGCTCGGAAGTATGTGAGAAAAGGTTGTGAAGCTTACTTTGCTTATGTGGTCGATAGTAAAGTGACTAAATAGAAGATTGAATCTATACCAATTGTGTGCGGGTATCCAGACGTGTTTCCTAAAGAATTGTCAGGTTTTCCACCTATCCGAGAGGTAGAGTTTGGTATTGAGTTAGTACCAGGGATGATTCTGATTTCAATAGCTCCATACCAGATGGCACCTACTGAATTAAAAGAGTTGAAAGCACAGTTGCAAGAGTTAACTGATAGAGGTTATGCACGACTGAGTTTCTCTCTGTGGGGTGCGACAGTTCTATTTGTGAAAAAGAAAGACAGAACTATGAGAATGTGCATCGATTATAGACTGCTCAATAGGGTGACCATAAAGAATAAATATTCGTTGCCTCGAATTGATGATTTGTTTGATTAGCTGAAAGGGGCTATAGTTTTTCGAAGATAGATTTGTGATCTGGATATTATCGTTGAGAGTTAAAGACTCTGATGTAGCAGAGACTGCTTTTCAAACGAGATACGGACACTATGAGTTTCTTGTTATACCGTTCAGACTTACTAATGCACCTACTATTTTTATGGATTTGATGAATCGGATCTTCAGGTAGTATTTAGATCGGTTTGTGGTTGTGTTCATTGATGATATATTGATCTACTCTCGTGATGAAATTGAACATGCCGAGCATTTGAGACTTGTGTTACAAACTTTGTGAGAAAAATATTTGTATGCGAATTTTAGTAAATGTGAGTTCTGGTTAGACGAAGTTAGCTTTCTGGGACATGTTGTTTCCGCATCAGGTATTCGGGTTGATCCAAGTAATATTTCAGCAATACTTGACTGGAAACCTCCGAGAAATGTTTCTGAAGTCTGAAGTTTTCTGGGACTTGATGGTTACTATAAACGATTTGTGAAAGGGTTCTCGATGATTGCAACCCCGATGACCAAGCTACTACAAAAAGATGTTAAGTTTGAGTGGTTAGAAAAGTTTTGGTTAGTTGAAAGCCCTTTTGAGAGAAGCTCCAGTGCTAGTTTAGCCAGAATCGGGTAAATAATTTGTTATTTATAGTGATACATCTTTAAATGGTTTGGGCTGTGTTTTGATGCAAGAAGGCAGAGTTATAGCTTATGCCTCGAGACAGTTAAAGCCGAATGAAAAGAACTATCTGACGCATAGTTTAGAGTTAGCAGCTATTGTGTTTGCATTGAAAATATGGCGCCACTATTTGTTCGGTGAGAAATGTCATGTCTATTCTGATCACAAAAGTCTGAAATACTTGATGACTCAGAAAGATCTGAATTTAAGACAATGCCAATGGTTTGAATTGTAAAAGACTACGAGCTTGTGATTAACTACCACCCGGGAAAGGCTAATGTTCTTGCTGATGCTTTAAGCCAAAAATCACTGTTTGCTTTACGTGCAATGAATGCGCATATGGGTATGTCTAATGATGGTTCGATAATAGCTAAATTGAAAGCAAGACTGTTATTTGTTCAAAAAATTTGTGATGCCCAGAAGGTTGATAATGGTTTATAGCAAAACGAGCTCAATGTGATTTAAATGCTGATTTAGAGTTTCGAGTTGATGCTGATGACTGCTTGAGATTTCAAAACTGAATATGTGTCCTGAAGAATTCAGAGTTGACTCAGATGATTTTGAACGAAGCTCACAACAGTCGGTTATCTGTTCACCCAGGTAGTACGAAGATGTATAATGATCTGAAACAACACTCTTGGTGGCAAGGTATGAAACAAGACATTTCTGACTTTGTATCAAAATGTTTAGTTTGCCAACAAGTAAAAGTTGAGCATCAGGTACCTTCTGTATTGCTTCAGCCAATCATGATACCTGAATGGAAATATGACAGAATCACGATGGATTTTGTATCCGGCTTACCGTTGATACCGAGTAAGAAAGAAGCAATCTGCGTTATTATAGATAGATTGACTAAATTTGCTCACTTTGTTTCGATTCGTACAGATTACTCACTTAATAAGTTGGCTGAATTGTATGTTTCTCAGATTGTGAGATTACATAGTCTGCCTATATCTATTGTTTCGGATAGAGATCCAAGATTTACATCGCAGTTTTGGTAGAAACTGCAAGATGCGCTAGGTACGAAATTACATTTTAGTACTGCTTTCCATCCGCTAATAGATGGCCAGTCTGAGCGAATCATTCAAATACTTGAGGATATGTTGAGATGTTGCATTCTCGAGTTCGAAGGCACGTGGGAGCGATACCTA
Organism: Gossypium hirsutum; assembly: GCF_007990345.1. NCBI lineage: Eukaryota > Viridiplantae > Streptophyta > Magnoliopsida > Malvales > Malvaceae > Gossypium > Gossypium hirsutum. Next base: position 96,413,158 of record NC_053425.1, read on the forward strand.
CCTCTGATTGAATTTGCATATAATAAAAGCTTTTAATCGAGTATCAAAATGGCACCTTCTGAGGCTTTGTATAGTCGTAAATGTCGTACACCATTGTACTGGACTGAACTCAGTGAAAATAAGATACACGGGGTTGACTTGATCAGAGAAACTGAGCAGAAAGTGAAAGTGATCCGTGAAAGTCTAAAAGTAGCATCAGATCATCAGAAATTATATGTGGACTTGAAACGTAAAGATATAGAGTTTCAGATCAGAGATAAAGTCTTCTTGAAAGTCTCACCATGGAAGAAAATACTCAGATTTGGTCGTAAAGGCAAATTACGTTCTAGATTTATTGGGCCGTATGAGATTATAGAGCGTATCGGACCAGTTGCGTATAGACTGTTGTTGCCACCTGAGCTAGAAAAGATCCACAATGTATTCCATGTTTCGATGCTTCGTAGATATCGATCTGATCCTTCACATGTGATTAGTCTATCTGAGATTGAAATTAAGCCTGATATGACATATGAAGAAGAACCGATTCGTATTTTGGCTCACGAGATTAAAGAGTTATGAAATAAGAAGATTTCTTTAGTTAAAGTGCTATGGTGACACGGGGTTGAGGAAGCAACGTGGAAGCCAGAAGATGCAATGAGAGAACGCTATGCGAACCTATTCACCGGTAAGATTTTCGGGGACGAAAATCCCTAAGGGGGAGAGTTGTAACAGTCTGATTTAGACCCTAATCGAAACGGTGGTTGTGGGACCACGAATCCAAGTCAAAAAATATTTTAAAATTATTTCTGTGTTTATTCTATGTGAATTTATATCTGTGAATTTTGCGTGATTTAATTATGTCGTTTAGGTACCCGATTAAATAAAAAGACTTAATCCTATAAAATTAAAATTTGGTGGTTAAATGGGAAAATGGCTGAATTGTTATTGTCTTTATAAATGGAGGTATTTATGTTGTAAATAGCCCATGATAATTTACAATGGACGGTAGTGACCATGACTTAAAATGGTTTTATATTTCATTTAAAAGTTTAATTATGTAAAATTTATAATATGTTATTATATATCATAAAATATAATAAAAAAATAAAGCAATTTTGGGTGTTCATATTGTTCTTTCCAAACATAAAAGGAAAAAAAATAAACTTAGGGCATTCCGCACTATTCAAGCTTGATTCAAGGTTAGTTTGGTTTCGATTTTGATAATTTTTATGTTTTTGAGATCGTTGCTTCGAATACTATCCGACCCATGCTAGAATTTCTAATTTTGATGAATGTTTTGAGTTATGCCATTGATGAATAATTGTGTTTTGTGATGTTTGATGATGAAATATTAAAGATATGTTTTAGATTAACATGTTTTGTATTAGAGTTTTTGATGATTTTGAGTAATTAGGACTAAATTGTAAAAATAATAAATTGAGGGACTAAAATGTGAAATAAATGAAATATATGGACTAGTATGAGTTTAGGGAATATTCGGTGTAACTATATTATTGTCAGATTGTGCATATTTTGTGTTTTATGAAATAGGGAATAAATTGTGAAAAATGTGAAATTTCAGGGGTAAAAGTATAATTTGCCCATTTGTGTGTTTTTGGATGAATTTGGTTGAATATTTGATTTAATGAGTTTAATTTACATTAATTTAGATCAAGAAAAGAGAAAATCTGATTTAGATCGGGGGAAAAATAAAGTTGTTAACTAGTCGATCCGTACTGGTTTTTCATCGTCCGAAGTAAGTCTATAAGCAAATAGATATTGTTAATTCTAATTATGTGTGAGTTAATATGCTAATTTGGAATTTATAGATCTATAGTAGAGTTAGCCAAATATGATTAAGCATGGAAATAATGTATTTGAGCTAATTTGATTGAGTTATAACATCTGAAAGTCTGTATGAACTATATGGCCTATTTGGAATTTTCGATATATAAATTGTTTATGAGACAACTTTATAATAGTGATATTCGGGCTTTGAACCTCACAAGCCTTGTGCTTGTGAATTAAATCGGGCTTAATGCCTAGTAGGCTTATTGCCGATGTATAAAATCAAACCTTGAGTTTAGCAGGCCTTGTGCCGGTGTAAAATACAGGCTTATGCCTAGCAGGATTTATGCTGGTGATTACTTATAATTTTATGCCTAAAAGACTTCATGCTGATGTGGTATTTGAATACGTTAAATGAGCTAAATGGCTAGGTATGAATTAACTTGTTACCTACTAAAAATAAGGTAAGTAAGTAACTTGATTATTTGTTACAAATCATGTGTGATGCAAATGAAGTATATATGTGATTATGGTGTGTGTATTCAGTCTTACGATCGAATGATATGAATATTATGGATTTGGTCTTTGAATATGTGTATACTAGACCATGTATATTCGGCCATATGAACTGTTCGTGTATATGATGTTATATTACGATTTTTGAGCTTGTGTATATGAGTGTATGTACATTTATTTATATATTGACATTTTGATTCTAAAGGTTGGATGATAATTAATTATTTTGATCATATGAGTATTCGGTCAGGGAGGAATTGTTCTATGAAATTATATGTTATATATGTATGGAATTAAAAGCTTGAAATTAAATGTAATTACAAATGTATAAGTTGAATTATTTGATTGAAATAATTTAGTATTGAGATGAAATTATGCATTAATTGTTTAATTTTCTTAAGGCTTACTAAGCTAAGTTAGCTTACTCTGTGTGTTTTCGTTTACTCTGTTTTATAGATTTTGGATTCAAGTTACAAGCTCAGGGATCGTCAGCAAAGTTCATCACACTATCCACTGCTTCGGTATTCATATAGTTGAACTTGAACTATGGCATGTATAGGTTGGAACATACTTTTTAAATGTTGGATTTTGGTTTGTATGTATATAAGCCATGCGAAAATGGCTTGTTTATTCATGATAAGTTTGGTTTTAAGTTTTGAATATGCTATGGACATGTTTGATTATTGTTTTGATGTTGCAGCTATTATATGTGTTTATATGCGAACCATGGTTAATATATTTTAATGTTGATAAAGTTATGCCAAAGTATATGTGATTGATATAATTGGTTTGATGTGAAATTGTGGTTGGATATTTTGTTGAATGATATGCTTGATATATAAATGGGATATATTAGTTAAATGGCTATGATTTGAAGTATTGATATTTTGTTATATGATGAAGTAAGTAAGCATATATATATGTCTTTAATTATTGATTTTAAATATGACTTTAAGTGGCTGAATAGCATGTGAAACAACCATGTTTTGATTCGACAATAAGGTGAATTAGTTTTTGGTAGATGTTAGATAAATTGGGATAACATGTATTTGATATTAAAAGTGGATTGTTTTGGATATATGGATACATATATATATACATATTTAGCCGAATATATGAATGTTGAATTAGTTTTGGAACATGACTATTGTTACTTTGATTGATAAGTGATAATAATATGTGTGATTATTTGGTTTAGTTCTTGGAAATGTTTTATGCGTGTAAAGCGATAGAGTATAATGGACATCAAATAAGGCATATATATTTTTGCATGTTATATATATATTCGGCTATAGTTTTAATAAATGACCATATGAATAGCAACTTAGGTTTTTAATGAGATGTTTTAATCCTTATGCTTATATTCGGCCTGTTAATTACGATTATGGTGAAATGTTATTTAAGTTATGTGGAACCTGTAAAATTTAGTTTGATTTAGTATTTATTCAAATGTGATGTATTAGGATAATTAATTTCTATGTATATCCATGAATGTCCGAAAGTTGTGTTTAGTTTGGTAATACCTCGTAACCCTTTTCCGCCGACGGATACGGGTTAGCGGTGTTACATCAACCTCTACCCCCACCTGTACCTCAACAAGTCCTAGTTGTGCCGCAAGTGATAGATCCAATCCGATTGAGTAAGCCACCGGTTGATAAGATTTGGAAACACGAGGCTGAGGAGTTCAGGGCTACAGTTGAAGATGATGCTGAGAGAGCTGAGTTTTGGCTCGAGAATACTACAAGAGTATTCAATGAATTGTCCTGTACTTCAGATTAATGTATCAAGTGTGTGGTATCTTTACTTAGAGATAATGCATATCATTGTTGGAAAACATTGACATCGGTAGTTCCTAGAGAAAGTGTCACCTAGGAATTCTTTCAGACCGAGTTTTGAAAAAATTATATAAGCCAACGATTTCTTGATAAAAAATATAAAGAGTTTCTGGAATTGAAACAAGGTAGAATGACTATGACTGAGTACGAAAGAGAATTCGTATGATTAAACAAGTATGCTCAGGAATATGTTTCCACTGAGGAGAGCATGTGTAAAAGATTTGTTAACGGTTTGAATAAAGATATTAAGCTATTAGTTGGAATACTTGAATTGAAGGAATTTTTCGTACTGGTTGAGAGGGCTTCTAAAGCCGAAGATCTCAGCAAAGAAAAGAGAAAAGTTGATTTTGAGGCAAGAGATTCGAGAAAATGATCAACTAGTAAATCTTATCAGTCTGCATCGAAGAAATTCTGAGACTCGTATAATCATTCTAATGCATCTGGGGGACATTCAAACAGAGATCGTGAAAAGCAACCTGTGAGTTCCAAAGCCCAAACTACATCTGTTGCTAGTGTTGGCAGTGTGAGACCTAATCGACCCAAATGTAAACATTATGGTAAACGGCATCCCGGTGATTGTAGATTAAATGATAGGGATTGTTCTAAATGTGGATCATTGGATCATTTTATCCGTGATTGTCCGGAGTTGGCTGAACAAGATACAGTACAGAACATGAGGCTGAGTAACACTGCAACTAGAGGTATACCACCCAGAAACAGGGGCAATGTGAGTGGTGGTAGAGGTGTGACACGAGACACTGCTACGAGATCTGATGTTAGAGCACCTGACTGAGCCTACACTATTCATGCTCGTAAAGAAGCGTTATCTCCAGATGTTATCACTGGTACTTTTACTTTCTATGATTCTAAAGTTATTGCATTGATAGATCCATGATCAACTCATTCATATGTATGTGTGAATTTAGTATCCAATAAGACTTTGCCTGTAGAGTCTACTGAATTTGTAATTAGAGTATCAAAGCCCTTAGGCAAGTATGTTTTGGTTGATAAAGTGTGCAAGAATTGTCTGTTGATGATTTGGGATAATTTCTTTCCGGCTGATTTAATGTTGTTGCCATTTGACGAGTTTGATATAATCTTGGGTATGGATTGGCTAACGTTGCATGATGCTGTTGTGAATTGCAAAAGAAAGATGATAGATTTGAGATGTCAGAATAATGAGATTATCCGAATTGAGTCAGATGATCTGAATGGTTTGCCAGCAGTAATTTCATCAATTTTGGCTCAGAAATATGTGAGAAAGGGTTGTGAAGCTTATTTTGCTTATGTGCTTGATACGAAAGTGACTAAAAAGAAGATTAAATTAGTGCCAGTTGTGTGTGAGTATCCTGATCTGTTTCCTGAAGAGTTATTGGGTTTACCACTGATCCGAGAGGTTGAATTTGGCATTGAGTTAATGTTGGGTACAACGTCGATATCAATAGCTCCATATTGAATGGCTCCAACAGAGTTAAAAGAATTAAAAGCACAGTTGCAAGAATTAATCGATAGAGGATTTGCAGGATCGAGTTTTTTACCTTGGGTTGCTCCTGTGTTGTTTGTGAAAAAGAAAGATAGCACGATGAGAATATGTATAGACTATCGACAGCTTAATAAAGTGACGATCAAGAACAAATATCCTCTATCACGAATTGATAATTTGTTCGATCAATTGAAAGGGGCTACAGTGTTTTTAAAGATAGATTTGAGATCGGGCTATTATCAGTTGCGAGTTAGAGATTCTGATATGCCAAAGACTGCATTTAGAATGAGGTGTGGTCACTATGAATTTTTGGTTATGCCTTTTGGACTAACGAATGCATTTGCTGTATCTATGGACTTAATGAACCAGATTTTTAGATAGTACTTAGATCAATTTGTTGTTGTATTCATTGATGACATATTGATATATTCATGAGATGAAACTAAGCATTCCGAGCATCTGAGAATTGTGTTGCAGACTCTACGTGATAAGTAGTTATACGCAAAGTTTAGTAAATGTGAATTCTGGTTGCGTGAGGTTGTTTTTCTGGGGCATATTGTGTCAGCATCGGTATCCAAGTCGATCCGAGCAAGATTTCTGTAATAACGGATTGGAAGCCTCCGAGAAATGTATTTGAAGTCTGTAGTTTTCTAGGACTAGCTGGCTATTACTGACGGTTTATAAAAGGCTTTTCGATGATTGTGACTCCGTTGATGAGATTTCTTCAGAAAGATGTCAAGTTTGAATGGTCTGAGAAATGTAAGAAAAGTTTTGTTCAGCTAAAAGTTCTTTTAACTGAAGCTCCAGTGTTAAAACAGCTAGAATCGTGTAAAGAATTTGTGATTTATAGTGATGCATCATTAAATGGTCTGGGCTGCGTTTTGATGCAGGAAGGCAAAGTCATAGCTTATGCCTCGAGACAATTAAAGCCGCATGAAAAGAATTACTCAACGCACGATTTAGAGTTAGCAACCATTGTGTTTGCATTAAAAATTTAGCGTCATTATTTGTTCGGTGAGAAATGTCATGTTTATTCAGATCACAAGAGTTTGAAATATCTGATGACTCAGAAAGATTTAAATTTGCGACAGTAGAGATAGTTAGAATTGCTAAAAGATTACGAGTTAGTGATTGATTACCATCCGGGAAAAACTAATGTTGTTGCTGATGCATTAAGCCGGAAATCTTTGTTTGCTTTACGTGCAATGAATACTCAATTAGCTCTATCTGATGACGGCACGATTTTAGCTGAGTTGAAAGCGAGACCGTTGTTTTTACAGTAGATTTGTGAAACTCAAAAAGTTGATAATGAAATGCTAGCAAAATGAGCTCAATGTGATTTGAACCCGGATTTAGAATTTCAAGTTTATGTTGATGATTGTTAGAGATTTAGAGGCTGAATATGTGTTTCGAGGAATTCAGAGTTGATCCAGATGATTTTGATTGAAACACATAGTAGTCGTTTATCTGTTCATCTGGGAAGCACGAAAATGTATAACGATTTTAAACAGTTTTATTGGTGGCATGGTATGAAACGTGTCATTTCAGAATTCATTTCTAAGTGTTTGATTTGTCAACAAGTAAAAGCTAAACATCAAATGTCGTCAGGTTTATTGCAAGTTATTATGATTCTTGAATGGAAATGGAATAGAGTGACAATGGATTTTGTTTCGGGTTTACCCTATCTCCAAGTAAGAAAGATGCAATCTGGGTTATAGTTGACAGATTGACAAAATCGGCTTACCCAATTTGGCCAAGAAAACTTGCTTTCTCTTTCCTAGGGTTTCCATGGAATATTTGGGGAAGAAAATGATATAAAATGATTTTTATTTCTTTTTAATAATTTATCATCTTTTAATTATTTTGATTTCTAATTTAGTCATTAGCCTTTTTCTAATTTTCCATCGATGAATCATCCAAAAATATCTACTAACTTTTTATTAATGGTCTAATTACCTTATAAGGACCTCAAGTTTTGAATTTCATAGTTATTTAATCCTTCTAGCTACTAGAATTCAACTTTTTCATTTTATACGATTTGATCCTTCCCGTAATTAAGCACATAAACGATAAAATTTTCTTATCAAAATTTTCACATGACATTTCTAATATATTACGGAACATGTAATAAAATAAAAATAAATTTTATTTTTAGATCGAATTTGTGGTCCCGAAACCACTGTACCGATTTCACTGAAAAATGGGTTGTTGCAAAATTAGGTAGAACTCTTGAATAAAAAATTTGATGGTTTATGTGTTTCTACGCAAGTACATCCGGTGATGCAATGCGACGCAAATGGAGGTGGAATGAATAATTCGGAATATTTACCCTACGGTCCCAACATGTAGAATGAGCAGTTAAATTATATGGGTAATAATTCAAGACCTTAAAATAATACTTGTAGTAATAACTATAATGCAGGATGGAGGAACCACCCAAATTTCTCATGGGGTGGTCAAGGAAATCAAAGACCAAAACCCCTGCTAGGTTTTCAACAATAACCTTATCAGTAAGAGAAGAAACTGAACCTTGAAGAGATGTTAGCAAAATTTATTTCGGTGTAAGAAACCCATTTTCAAAACACCGAGACAGCTTTGAAAAATCAGCAAGCGTTGATTTAAGGGCTCCAAGTTCAAATTAGACAACTTGCTAAATTAGTTTCAGAAAGGCAGTAAGGTAGTTTACCTAGTAACATCGAACCCAACCCAAAAGTGAATGTAAAAGAAGTTACATTAAGGAATGGGAAAGTGTTGGCTGTGTAACACCCCTAACCCATATTCGTCGCCGAAATGGGGTTATGAGGCATTACAGGACCAGACACAACTTCCGAACGATTACATAAACTTTTAGTTCATTACGAATGCATACATAATAATTTATAAAACACATAGTAAAATTTTACGAAACATTAACATTAAACAAACATCTCATTTCATACTCGAACCCTGTCATATTCAAAAACAGTCATACAAATATAATGTGTAACCATGCTTTAAAACATATAGTAATAATTGTTAATTCGTAACTATTAAACATACAACAAATACTGCATTAATAAATCTCACAAATATCTCAAGCATAATTTCAAAATTTGTAACATTATGCGCATGGTACATATTAGTAGGAACCATTTGATTAATAACTTAAACTCAAAAATCAACTTACCTAATTTGCATAAAAACAATCATGATTCCTTATAACTTGAATTACCATTCATTTGGTCATTCTCCAATGCCTTAGTTGAATATAAACTTTCTAAATACATATTCTTATTCAATGCCCACTTTCATTTTACTCAACCATATCACACGCATGTAACATTGCATAGAATAAATTCCATACAACACCATAGTTTGCATTACATGTCAAGCACTTCATAAGTTTATATATATACATAATTTAACCAAACTCTCAAATCAAAAACAAGCATATCAATAAAACATATAAATATAAACATGGTCGAAATGCAAAAAAATTGAATATTAATCATAGCCATTTATGAACTAACATTAATTTCTTAATTAATCTACTGCCGAATTACTAAGTCATTTACATCTATGTCCTATTCGTACACCAGATAACCAAATACATAGCTAAATGCATATTTTCTCATACTCATTAATGAGCCTAACCATAACCAAACCTTCCATTATTTTATTTCAACCAATTCGTTATACAAACATATTACTCAAATAATATGTGTATATCAAACCAATACATCATATGCCTATATATATATATATGCAAGTGCCGAATCATGATTAACTTATTAACATAATTCATATTCATTTCTTCACTTAATGAAAGCATATTGAACTAACTTTTATCACATGCCATAACCGAATCACCTTGTTACCAAAATACATGGCAAAACTAAATAAAACATGTTTCACATATATATATACATAACATTTCCGAATCATGAATTTAATAATTTCATTACCTAAATTCAACATTTAACTGAATACACTCATCAACCAAATTAAATCATTACTATCAAATACAAGACATAGCCGAATCATTAAACAATAGGTAACATATCAAGCATAATTCATACTTATATATATATCATAGCCGATTCAACCAAACCAAATAAAATCATCATTTGAACATAGCATACAAACCAAACTTAGCACACACAAGAACCATGATCATGATAGCAAATACTTATTTATCAAATTAACCATTTTCGCATGGCATATTATATACAACACTTCAAACATATTCGAAAAGTAGTATAGCCTATACATGCCATAGGTTTGAAATTTAGCTTTTAAAAATACCAATAAACTGAAGATTGTGTGATAGACTTCGCTGACGACCCCTGAGCCCGTAACTAGTCTCCAAAATTTATAAAATAGAAGCAAACATACACATACACTAAGCTACTCCAAAATCTATAAAACAGAAGCAAACATACACACACTAAGCTATCACAGCTTAGTAAGTCATAAGAAATAAACATCTCAATGACATAATGAACTCAATTTAACTAAACCAATTCATGCTATCATAATCACATTTAATCTCAAACTTTCAACTTCATATACAACATATACATTCATGTATCAACTTTAACTTGGCCGAAATACATATATATCCATTATCAAAGTTATCATTTACTTCCAAGGTCATAATATCATCATATAAACGAATATATATACACATTCATATATGTATACACATGTTTCACACTTTAATATCACATACTTATATCATTTTTTTGAATATAGATTTGCATTCAATATACATATAACCAAATTTATAACGTGATTCATATCATCACTTCAAATACCAAAACTTACCTTAATTTCAGTACATTAGCTAACACATACCTGTACCTTTTAATTCCATTTCGTATTTCTTTACTTAACATTGCCCGTTGAATCATTCGAAATTAAATAGGATACTCGGATAGCTGCACATATCGTACAATGTCAACATCCCATACGTGGTCTTACATGTAATTACATATCGATGCGACTGCCCAGATAGGGTTTTACTCGTAAACACATATTGAAATCACCTATTGATGCCAACGTATTAAACGTGGTCTTACTCGCACACACATATCGGAATCACATATCGATGCCAACGTATTAAATGTGGTCTTACTCGCACACACATATCGGAATCACATATCGATGCCAACGTATTAAACGTGGTCTTACTCACACACACATATCGGAATCACATATTGATGACAATGTCGCAGACGTGGTCTTACATGTAATCATATATCAGAAATTCTATGTCATGACATATGTATCCTAGCTATTCCTAAGGTTCGTACGGGGCTTTCAAACGTCGTATCTCAGTCTAATCGAATTCGTAAACATAGCTCCCAAGTATATAACATTCGGCTACCACATATATACTTTCACATAATTCATTTCAACATATATATAACTCGTATTTATTTAAAATTTACAACATCTATTTGCTTGTAAACTTACCTCGGACAACGATAATCGGAACAAGATGATTATTTAACAACTTTGATTTCCCCCAATCCAAATCTGATTTCTTTGGTTCTTGATCTAAACATATTCAAATTAATCTCATTCAAACATAATTTCTTTCAATTATCCAAAAACACATAAATGGGCAAATTACCATTTGCCCCTGACATTTCACACTTTTTACAATTTAGTCCAAATTACACAAAACACAAAACATGCAAAATTTGCACACATCATACTTAGGCCGAATGTTACCCATGCTCATACAAGTCTATACATTTCATTTATTTCACATTTTAGTCCCTCAATTTATTATTTTTGAATTTAGCCCTAATTACTCAAATTCATCAAAAATTCCAATACAAAACATATTAATCTAAAACATATCTTTCACAATTCATCAAATAACATCACAAAACTCAATTATTCATCAATGGCATAACTCAAAATATTCATCAAAATCAGAAATTCAAGCATGGGCTTTGTACATTACACTGCAACGATTTCAAAAATGTAAAAATTATTAAAAATGAGCTAGTTACATACCTTGATTTAACTAAACAATGGCCGAATATGGCTTTCTTTTCTTTTTTTTCTTTTCCTTTAGCTAATTTCGGCTACCAAAAGATGAACATGCATGGCTTTTATTATTTTATGATTTATATTATATAACATTATTATCATTTTACCTATTTAACCTTGGTTATAAAATAATAAACCATCATAAACCATGCCTTTAACCGTCCAACTCATATAGTTATGGCCTAATTGCATTATAAGTGCTTCATATTAATAAGACAAGTTCAATTAAGCACTTTCATATTTAACTATTAACTTTTCACTTTATGCGATTAAGCTCTTTTTACTAAATCGACATCCAAACAATAAAATTAAAACACGAAAAATTAACACATATAAATTCACACATAATAAACACAGAAAATAATTTTTAAATATTTTTCTAACTCAAATTAGTGGTCCCAAAACCACTGTTTCAAATAGGGTCTAAATCAGGTTGTTACAAGAAGAACCTGAAAAGAAGCTGCAATAGGAATCTGATAAGGAAAAGGAAGAGGGGGTAAAACCTGAAGTGAGTAAAACACCAGTTCTTAAGGAATATAAACCACTGATCCCATATCCAGTAGTTAACAAGCCGATGCTACCTGTTACTCATGCTACTAAAAACTGGGTGAAATCTCCGTGTGGTTTTGTGAAAATTAACTTTGATGCCACTGTGTCTAATAATAAGATTGGACATTGGGTGATTACACGTGACTCCGATGGTTTCGTACTTGGAGGGTGGAGGCTTCAAAGATGTTGAAATGTTAGTTGCATGGGTGGAGCTTTATGCTTTTGAAGAGAGTTTGAAGTTTGATTTCCCCCTTAATATTTCTAAAGTGATTGCCAAATTAGACAATGTCAACTTGGTTAACAGGGTGAAAAAATGTGGCAAAAATATTATGTAACAATCCGGTTTTAGCTAAATCGAAATAGTGGTTTTGGAACCACAAATTCGATGTTGAAAAAATTATTCTAATATTATTTTTGTTGTTTATAGCATGATAGCATGTATGTATGAAAATTTCGTGAGCTAATTTTATAGTTTAATTGCTCAATTTGAGAAAAAGGACTAAATCGCGTAAAGTGCAAAAGTAGTGTTCTATTAGCTAAGAGTATTAAATGGTTATAGAACCTTAAATTTAAGGTCCTTATGTTGTAATTAGACCATATTTAGTGTAAGTGGATAATTATGGCCATCCATTATATGTTTTTATATGTTTATAACAAAGGTTAAAATGGTAAATTAGTTATTAATGAAGTATTAATTAAAAAAATCAATTTTAAGCTTTATTCTCATCTTCTTGGCCGAATGTGAAGAGAAGAGCAAGCCATTCTTAGGGTTTAAAGTTTTAGCTATTTCATTGCTCAATTGTAAGTCCATTTTTGCTTAATTTTTAATGATTTATATTTTTTTGTAATCGTTCCAGCTCAATCTAGCTAGCCCGTATCTTTAATTTCAAAACTGTTAAAGATTTTAAGTGTTTCCATTGATGAGCTTAGGTGTTCTTTGGTGTTTGAAGATGAAATATGAAATTTTGATGATAGATTTTCATGTTTTGTAAAGTGATTTTTGATGAAATTGCATAATAGGGATTAAATTGTGAAATATGCAAATTGAGTGGTTGAAGTGTGAAATAAATGAAAGTTTTGGACTACTAGGGACCTATATGTAATTCGGTCAAGTTTGGGTTTAGTGAAATTATTTGAATTTTGTGTATTTGTGAAATAGGGGCTAAATTGTTAACAGTGTAAAAGTTTAGGGGCTAATGTGCAAATAGGCCTAAATATATGTCTTGGACTAAATTGAATGGATGGTTGATTAAAGAAATTAATTTTGAATAAATTTAGATTAAGAAAAGAGGAATCCAGAATTAGATCGGGGGAATGGCAAGATTATCAAGTAATTGATTCATTTCGCCGTTTTCGTACTTGAGGTAAGTTCGTATGTGGTAATTTCATTATAAAAGTATGTTAAAAGCTTTGATATTACATAAACTATGGTTATGAGATTGTGGATTATGTTCGAATTGTGAAAATGACTCTACAAATGCATTCGATGATAGAAACGGAAGGTGTGAAATCCTGATTGAACTTTAGGAATCTATTTGGATGCTAGTGTCTTGTTATTAGATGAAAAGATGAGTTGGCTTCGGGCCATGATATTAGAACTTCGAGTGCAAGTTATACCGATTTGGCTTCGGGCCATGCATATCGAGTGATTTGGCTTTGGGCCATGATAATTGTTCTTCGGATAAGTTACCTTGATTTGGCTACGAGCCTTGGTATAGGTACTTATTGTATGAGACTATTGAGTATCCAATTTCTATTCCAAATTGTTCAATTGGTAAATGAATGATATGGTTGAGAAAGAGGTTAGTACGAGGCGGTACAAATATGTACAAAACCTATTTGAGTATTAAATAAAGAAAGTTCAATGAGATGGTATTTAATCATGTTTTAAGACATGAGAAAGGTTTGTAGTTAATGTGGAATTGGTTGATTTACATTTATCTGATGAATTAAATTATTTACATACAAGCTTACTAAGCTATGAAGCTTACTTCATGTTATTTTTTCTATGTTTTATAGTGAATCAAGGCTAGCTCCGATCAAGAAGTCGTCAGGAACATCATCGCACTATCAAACATCTATTTGGTACTTTTGAGTTGTGTATATATGGTATATGGCATATATAGGCTAGGTGTGGCATTTTGGTTGTGTTTATAGCCATGAGAGTTGGCTTGTAAATGGTGTTAATGTTGATGTGTGTTTGGCTAATAGAAATGGTTTATTTTGACATGTATGGTATGAGCATGGTTAATTGAATTATGGAGTTTAAATGTTTGAGAAATGTTTTGATAAAGTATGATTTTAGAAGTTGAGTTGATAAGTATTTGATTAGGTACATGGCATTGAATTGAGTATTGAAATTGGTTGAAATGGATATTGTATGAATTTCCCATTTGGTTGATGATTTTGGCTACCTAATTGAATGATGAAATGGTACCATTTTGATTGTTTAGGCGAGCATAAGTTGGATGGCAAATTGGCCATGCAAATGGCCTATTTTTGTCCACACGGGCAGAGACATGGGCGTGTGTCTCAGCGTGTGTGACACACTGTCATGTTACACGGTTGTGTGTCCCCTGGTGATGTTATTAAAATGAAGTCAGTATGCTCCACACAGTTTCATACATGGGGGTGTAACTGGCCGTGTGATACAAGTCAGTATACCCCCTAATTGGCACATGGCCTAGCACACGGGCGTGTGACTTGGTCATGTTGCATAAGTCAATATACCCTACAGTTTTGACACGACCTAGTGCACGACCTGGCACACAGGCGTGTGTGGCCACTTCGAAGGATACACGAGATAGACACCTGAGCGTGTGGTTGGCCGTGTGACCCAAGTCAGTATGTATGCCCTATTTTCACACGGTCTGAGACATGAGCGTGTCTGGAGCCATGTAAAGCACACGGCCTATTCACACGAGCATGTGACCCCTGTATGGTTGAAATTTTGCCAAGTTTCCAAAATTTTTGTATGATATCGGTTTAGTCCCGAACCACTTTTAAAGCATGTTTAAGGTATCGTAGGCCTTTATAAGGGACAATGTGATTGTGTTGAATGATTTATGAGAATGAATGCTTTATGGTTGATAAATATATGCTATACGTTGTGAATTGATCGGTAATACCTTGTAACCCTACTCTGGCGATGGATACGGGTTAGGGGTGTTACATATTACCATGTTGGGCTACCACATTGACAAGGTGTGCAAGTAATTGGAAAGTTTTAATTCAGTCATTTTCAATTGGACCAATCGTAGCTATAATAGGATTACAGATTCTCTTTGCAAATAGGATATTACAAATAATTGTAATTGGACCTTTGATATGGATTATCCTATGGATATTTATGATTTTGTTATTAGTGATTCAATAAATTGAGTTTGACCCTTAGGTCTTTTTACAAAAAACACAAAAAAAGGTCTTGTAAAATAAGATTGCTTTAGATAATGACTTAAACTCCCTACCTTGAATGTCTATTATTGTTATTTCTGTTTCATCTTTACCATTAAAAAATCCATCGAATTCATGGTGCCTATCTAATTCTTTATCCTTTACTTCATTATTATTTGACAATCCCGCCTCATTAGATCTAATGCTCATAGTTCGCTGGTCATTCAAATCAAATTCAACATTGTCACCCATTTCATCAACCTTTCAAGTTTTCGAATCCCTAATCTTTTATTACACTATCCAATTACCTAATCCCCAAATACCTTATTACATAGTTAATTCTTCACTACCCTCAGTAGCTTTATCACTCATAATCACCTAGTCATTTAAATATAATTCAACATGCTCCCCAATTTCATCAATCCCCCAACTTGTCAAATCCCTAATCCCCAATTTCACTTTCTATTTCCTTATTTCCAAATACCTTATCACATAGTCAAATCTTTGCTACCAATGTTTCTAAACCACACCTACCCAATTCTAAATTTTGGAAACAAAGTCAAACCCTTATCGAAAATGACAAATGGAAAATTTTCTATTCCTATGCTTGCCTTTTGTTTCTTTTAGAAGAACATTCGAAGTTTTACTTTTACTTTTGTGGGTACCATTCCAAAGAACCGTTTCATCCATGCTTTCATGAAAATGAAAATTTCCAAATGTTGTGGAAAGTGACAAATGTTATCACCCAAAATAGAATGAATTGGTTAAACATATTTGTAGGTTACTTCTTATTACATGTGGCATCATCAACAGGCCAACTAATCTTGTTTTGCTAACCAGCTTTGTGACACCCCAAACCCGACCTGTAACACCCCTAACCTGTATCCGTAGCTGGAATTGGGTTACGCGGCACTACCGAATATTACACATCAATCACATACAAAGTAAGCTTTCAAAAGCTTAGTAAGCCATAAACAAATAAACTTATCACATATCACAATTATAAACCAATTCATTCATATGAATCATGGCAAAACACAATAGCAAGTTCATATTCCTCATTTAGCTTAATTGCTCATAATCACTTATAAGTACATCACATTTCCATGTAGCTCACATATCAAAAGATCATATTTATACTCACCTTTCATTGCCAAATTCCATATACAGTTCATAGTACCTGAATAGGATATACATTCACATAGTTATTCATTTCTCGGGATGCTTGTTGAACCGTATGGAATCAAATAGGATACGCGGATAGCTCGGAAAGCTCGTGCAATGCCAATGTCCCAGACATGGTCTTACATGTAATCAAACATCGATGCCATTGTCCCAGACAGAGTTTTACACGAAATTAAATACGATGTCGATGTCCCAGACATGGTCTTATATGTAAATATCAAATCGATGCCAACATCCTAGACGTGGTCTTACACGAAATCACATACCGGAATCCTATGTCATGACATATGTATCCTAACTATTCCTATGGTTCATACGAGAATTTTCGGACGTCGCCACATTATTGAAACTTTCTCAGATTTCTCATATTCAACTCAAATAGCCATTCATCACTATTTGTTAACATATAAGCAGTAATAATTCAATTCAAACACATTTATTTGTACATCGACTTACCTCGTACTTATTCGAAGAGATGAAATCGGCTAATCAACAACTTTCGACTTTTCCCGATCTAATTTCGTTTTCTTTGGTTCTTGTAATATCCCGAATTAGGGCCTAATCAGAATAGTGGTTTCGTAACCACAAATCTGAGATAGAAATAATTATTTTATAATTATTTTGATGATTATGATATGATTGCATGATTGTGTGAAAATTTCGTGATGAAATTCTATGCCTAAAGTGCTTAAATTGAAAGTAGGGACTAAATCGAATAAGTTGCAAAACTTGCATTCTAGAAGTTTTTAGTATGAAATTGCTTTGAAATATTTATTAGGAGGTCTTAAATAGAAATTTTACCAATTTTAAGTTCATGGGAAAAATTAGGACATGGAAGGAATTTTTGAAAGTTTAGTAAGGGGGCATTTTGGTCATTTTGATATTAAATGAAATAAAATGGGAAAAATAACACAAAATAGTCATCTTCCCCATTTAGTAGCTGCCGAAACTTCACTCTCACCATAGCTAGGGTTTCTCCAACTTTCAAGCTTCATAGTAAGTGATTCTAAGCCCCGTTTTTAATGATTTTTACGTTTTTGAGATCTCGGTAGCTCGATTAAGCTTATGCTAACAATAATTCAACTTAGGGTTCATATTTGGACAAATACCCATAGGTGAAATTTGTGTATTTTGATGTTTTATGATAGAATATGGGGTTTTAAATTATGTTAGACAACTTGTGCTACTCGGTTTTGAGCGAAAACGAGTAAAAGGCCTTAATCGGTAAAAATACCTAATAGTCATAAGTACATGTTAGAGTGAGAATTTGATGTTTCCATAGAAGAGAAAAGTGATCAGCATGTTGTAAAACATAAGAATAAGGAATAAAGTTTAATCCCGAGCCTAGGGGCAAAAATGTAAATATGCAAAAGTTTAGGGGTAAAATTGTAATTTTGCCAAAATTTGAGTTAAGGATTAATTTGATAATGTGAGTATTAAATGAGCTAAATGTGTTATTTTAGATCAAGAAAGACGTGGAATCAACCTCAATCGAGGAAAAGAAAAGATTGTGGACTAAATTGCAAAATCCTTGTATTTTGGTACCAAAATAAGTTCATGTGTAAATAATGTAGCATAATTGTTATTTTTAAGTTATTGATATTAATTATGTGTTATGCTGAATTTCATTATGAAATGTATGCTTTGTGGTTAATTTCAAATAATATGTAAATTATGTGAGCTACTTGTTAAATATAATTGTTACCGAGTATTGATTTCGGCATTCTACAGAATACGGTAAGGATAAGTGTTCGAGAAAATCCCGTTTGAACCTTAGGAATAGATTAGGATACAAGTGACATGTCACTAGGATGGTTGAGCATCCGAACTCGTTGAGTTGAGTTCGAGTTCACTTATGGATGCGAATGTCCGAACTCGTTGAGTTGAGTTCGAGTTCGTGAGATGTAACTAGGCATCCGAACTCGTTGAGTTGAGTCCGAGTTCACTTATGGATGCAAACGCCCGAGCTCGTTGAGTTGAGTCCGAGTTCGCTTATGGGCGGGTTACATGATTGCTTGATTGAATATGTGGCACTTATATGCAAATTATCCATGTATCCGAATTATATTCCGATGTGTTCAACGGGTAAAGTTCTACTCAATGGAGGAATATTCGAGATGTAAAGAGAAGTATTGGTGAGTGATGTGAAATGGTTATTTTGGACAGGTATGTATTTAACCCTCGGGTTGAGTATTGATACAACCACTATAAGGTAATAAGATGATGAAAAATGATCAGAAATGTGATATGTGTTTTAGTGATGTATGCTAATGTTGATTGGTATAACTGTTTGTTATGTTACTTATTATTTGCATATGAACTAACTAAGCATTTATGCTTACTCCCTTCTTCTTACTCATTGTAGTTTTGGACAAGCCAGCTCAGGAGTCGGGATAGGTCGAAGGCTCAGTCACACTATACGGAAGACTTTTGGTAAATGGCTTGTAAATTTAAGTATGGCATGTATAGCAATATACCTATTTTGTGTAAATGATCTTATGGTATGGTTGTGGAATGGTTGAGGAAATGCTTGATAATGATAAATTATGAAAATGGTTAGTGTAGATTATGTTTGATGTTAAGGAAAACTATTAAGATACTTAGTGCATAAAAACTCATAAAAAGGATGAAATTTACCATAAACAGAATACTGCAGCAACACTGACGTGAGTTTGAAAATTTACTAAACATCATAGCAATTGAATTTGGTGATGGACTACATATCAAATTGAAGCTTATTATGTGTAGTTTCACATGAAACAAATGAAACAGGTAAAGGAATTATATGTTAGAAGATATTTGAATTTTAGTGAAACAGGGTCATAGCAATTTTTGAATCCCTTATTCCAACTTTAGAAATTCATCATAAATTATAAAGATATAATTAGGTGGTATATTTTATATCCTCGGAATACTTATTGAGTCTATTTTTAGTAGAAACAAATCTCATAGTCATATGAATTTTGTACAGAGAGAAATGTGGTTCGTAGTAAACAGAGGTCAGACCAGTTGAGTCATGAAACAGGGGTAACTTTAACTAATAAACTGTACTAATTGGCCCAACCAAAAATTCTAGAAAACAATTAGTAGATAGGTATATGAGTCTAGATTCAGGGAAAATTTACGGATCTTGATTTAGAGTTTCGTAACTCGAGATATAATTTTTCTTGTGACTGTGACGCAAGTAGCTTAAAAGCTGTGAATATAGAAACAATAATCCAAAATTCTAAAAATGTTAAACTAAGCTTAGTAACACCTCATACTCGACTCCGGCGATGGTCTCGGGCGTGGGGGCGTTACATTTAGTGGTATCAGAGCAGGTTTAGTCGGTTCTCGGACTATGTGTTGTATGTACGGATTTTGCTATACATGCCATATGTATAAATTGTGATAGTGTGACGACTTCTGACCTTTTTTAAATGATTTTTTTATAGTAAATGGATCCCAATCTAGCTGTGGCAAATGAAGTAGAGAGTAATGCGCCAGCTCCGGCTGAAGGAGCAGCGCCGACTGAAAATCCACCTCCTACTGTTGGTTAGGGAGGAGGAGAAAGGGGTCGGGAAGCCTTTCTCTAAATGATGAGTGCATGGTACACTGAGTTCGTTCGTACGAACCCGAATGTACAACCTCCCCCACCTCCCCCAATTCCTCAACCTGTACCCCCGATGCCTCAAGGTATGGGTCTGATGAAATTTCATAGAACTCCAGTTGATAGAATTCGCAAGCAAGGGGCCGAAGAATTTAAAGCAAATATTGATGATGATGCCAAGAGAGCAGAGTTCTGGCTTGAAAATTCAATCCGGGTATTTGACGAATTATCTTGTACACCCGAAGAATGTTTGAAATGCGCTATATCTTTGTTGAGGGATTCAGCTTATAATTGGTGGAAGACTTTGATTTCGGTGGTACCGAAAGAGAAAATAACTTGGGAATTCTTTCAAGAAGAGTTTCGGAAGAAATATATTAGTGAAAGATTTATTGATCAGAAGCGTAAAGAATTTCTTGAGCTGAAGCAAGGTAATATGACGGTTACAGAATATGAAAGAGAGTTTGTTCGATTAAGTAAGTATGCCAGAGAGTATGTTCCTACAGAGGCCAATATGTGCCGACAATTTGAAGATGGGCTCAACGAAGACATCAAGGTATTTGTTGGAATTCTTGAATTAAAAGAAATGGTAGTATTGGTTGATCGAGCTTGTAAGGCCGAAGAATTACTTAAAGAAAAGAAAAAGGTAGAGGCTGAGACTAGAAATTGGAAGAAAAGACCGATGAGCAGTTCATTTTCACAGCAACCTGGAAAGTCAAGGAATATGAATCCTCGTTCCCAAGCTTCAGCTGGGCAATCATATGGGAATTATAGGAAGCAAAATGTGGGTCCTAAATCCCAGACTACTTCGGCAGCCAGTGTAGGGAACTCGAGATTTGTTAAACCTGAGTGCCAACGGTGTGGTAGAAATCATTTTGGTCCGTGTAGAGCAAATGAATGTTTTCGATGTGGTTCTCCGAATCATTTTATTAGAGACTGCCCAGAGAGAGCTGAAAAAGAAAAATTTCAGAATACAAAAACAAGTGGGGCGGATTCGAGAGGAAGATATTCAAGAAAAGCTGGGAGCGAAGCAAGCAGTAAGAATAAAGCCAGGGATGCACCAGTTAGACCTGAAGGAAGGGCTCCGGCTAGAACTTATGCTATTAAAGCGCGTGAAGATGCTTCCTCACCTGATGTGATTACCGGTACATTTTCCCTCTATAATGTTAATGTTATTGCTTTGATTGATCCCAGTTCTACTCATTCATATGTGTGCATGAAATTGGTGTCTAGTATGAATATACCTGTTGAGAACACAGAATTTATGATTAGAGTGTCGAATCTGTTAGGTAAATGTGTGACTGTCGATAAAGTATGTAAGAAATGTCCTTTAATGATTCGGGATCATTACTTTCCGGCCGACTTGATGTTGTTGCCGTTTGATGAGTTTGATGTTATTTTGGGTATGGATTGGTTGACATTGCATGATGCTAAAATAAATTGCAA
Organism: Gossypium hirsutum; assembly: GCF_007990345.1. Lineage (NCBI taxonomy): Eukaryota > Viridiplantae > Streptophyta > Magnoliopsida > Malvales > Malvaceae > Gossypium > Gossypium hirsutum. The sequence continues at coordinate 96,434,963 of NC_053425.1, forward strand.
AGAAAAGATTATAGAATTAAAGTGTGGAAATGGTGAAACTCTGCGGGTTGAATCAGATAAATCAGAGGCATTTCCTAGTGTGGTTTCTTCAATGTCGGCTCAAAGATATCTGAGAAAGGGTTATGAAGCTTATTTGGCGTATGTAATTAATAAAAAATAAGTTGAAAAGAAAGTTGAATCAGTGCCGGTTGTGTGTGAATTTGCGAACGTATTTCCAGAAGAATTGCCGGGTTTGCCTCCAGTCAAGGAAGTAGAATTTGGTATTGATTTGATACCGGGAACAGTTCCGATTTCGATTGCTCCGTATAGAATGGCACCAGCAGAGTTGAAGGAATTAAAGTCACAGTTGCAAGAGTTGACTGATAAAGGTTTTGTGAGACCGAGTTTTTCACCTTGGGGTGCTCCCGTGTTATTTGTGAAAAAGAAGGATGGTTCTATGAGGTTGTGTGTTGATTATCGGCAGTTAAACAAGGTGACAATCAAAAACAAGTATCCGTTGCCAAGAATTGATGATTTGTTTGATCAACTAAAAGGAGCGACATGGTTTTCAAAGATTGACTTGAGATCTGGGTATTACCAACTGCGGGTAAAAGAGTCGGATGTGCCTAAAACTGCTTTTAGAACAAGGTATGGTCGTTATGAATTTTTAGTTATGCCATTCGGATTGACAAATGCTCCTGCTGTGTTTATGGATTTAATGAATCGCATATTTCGGCCATACTTGGACAAATTTGTTGTGGTGTTTATAGATGATATTTTAATTTATTCAAAAGATGAGACAGAGCATGCTGAGCATTTGAGGATAGTTTTGCAAACTTTGAGAAATAAGCAGCTGTATGCTAAGTTTAGTAAAAGTGAATTTTGGCTCCGGGAAGTTGGATTTTTGGGTCATATTGTTTCAGGTGATGGTATACGGGTTGATCCTAGTAAAATTTCAGCCATTGTTGATTGGAAACCACCAAAAAATGTAACTGAAGTTAGAAGTTTCTTGGGGCTAGCTGGGTATTATCGGCGGTTTGTAAATGGATTTTCTATAATTGCTGCTCCTATAACTAGATTACTCCGAAAGGATGTTAAATTTGAATGGACAGAAGAATGTCAACAGAGTTTTGAAGAATTGAAAAAGTTATTAACAGAGGCACCAGTGTTAGTACAGCCCGAATCAGGTAAAGAATTTGTGGTGTATAGTGATGCTTCTCTAAATGGTTTGGGGTGTGTGCTCATGCAAGAAGGAAAAGTGGTGGCATATGCTTCGAGGCAGTTAAAACCTCATGAGAGGAATTATCCTACTCACGATTTTGAATTGGCTGCGGTGGTGTTTGCTTTGAAAATTTGGCGACATTATTTGTATGGTGAAAAATGTCGAGTATATACCGACCACAAAAGTCTTAAGTACTTGATGTCACAAAAAGACTTGAATTTGAGACAACGAAAAGGGTTGGAGTTGTTGAAAGATTACGAGCTTGTTATTGATTATCATCTGGGAAAAGCGAATGTGGTTGCTGATGCTTTGAGCAGAAAGTTGTTGTTTGCTTTGAGAGTTATGAACACTCAGTTGAAAGTGTCAGATGATGGTTCGATTCTAGCAGAGTTAAGAGCAAAACCAATGTTTTTGCAAGAGATTTCTGAAGCTCAGAAAGATGATCAAGATTTGCAAGCCAAGAGAAAACAGTGTGAAGTTGATACAGGGTCAGATCTCAAAATTGGTTCTGATGGGTGCTTAATGTTTAAAGATCGGATTTGTGTACCGAAGAATGAGGAATTGATTCAAAAGATCCTATAGGAAGCACATAGTGGTTATTTCTCAATTCATCCGGGTAGTACGAAAATGTATAATGACTTGAAGAAAATGTATTGGTGGAATGGAATGAAAAGAGATATATCAGAGTTTGTGTCCAAATGCTTAATTTGTCAACAGGTGAAAGCTGAACACCAAGTGCCTTCGGGATTACTTCAGCCTATTATGGTTCCTGAATGGAAATGGGATCGGATTACTATGGATTTTGTTTCAGGATTACCATTGACTCCAGGAAAGAAAGATGCCATCTGGGCAATAGTTGTCAGATTAACTAAGTCGGCTCATTTTATCTCGGTACGTACGGATTATTCTCTTAACAAGTTGACTGAACTGTATATTAGAGAAATTGTTAGATTACACGGAATACCATTGTCGATTATTTCAGATAGAGATCCAAGGTTTACCTCGCGGTTTTGGTAAAAGTTGCAAGACGCGTTAGGTACAAAGTTAAATTTCAGTACTGCTTTTCATCCACAAACTGATGGACAATCAGAGAGAGTAATTCAGATTCTTGAAGACATGCTCAAATGTTGTGTATTGGAATTTCAAGGAAGTTGGGAAAGATATTTGCCGTTGGTAGAATTTTCTTACAACAATAGTTATCAGACGAGCTTGAAAATGGCACCTTATGAAGCATTGTATGGTCGTAAGTGCCGAACGCCTTTGTATTGGACTGAACTCAAGGAAAATCAGATTTATGGAGTTGATCTAATAAAAGAAACTGAAGAAAAAGTGAAGGTAATTCGAGATTGTTTGAAAGCTGCTTCAGATAGACAGAAATCTTATGCAGATTTAAAACGAAAGGACATTGAATTTCAAGTTGGTGATAAAGTATTTTTAAAGGTGTCTCCGTGGAAGAAAGTCCTTAGATTTGGACGGAAGGGCAAATTAAGTCCGCGTTTTATTGGGCCGTATGAAGTAATTGAAAAAATTGGACCGGTAGCATATCGGTTAGCATTACCACCTGAATTAGAGAAGATTCATGATGTGTTCCACGTATCTATGTTACGTCGGTATCGTTCGGATCCTTCACATGTAGTTTCACCGATAGAAATTGAACTACAACCAGATATGACCTACGAAGAAGAACCGATTAAGATTTTAGCTCAAGAGGTCAAACAACTAAGGAATAAAAATGTTGCACTTGTGAAGGTGTTGTGGCAAAGGCATGGAGTAGAAGAAGGTACATAGGAATCCGAAGAAACTATGAGAAATCAATACCCACATCTATTTACAGGTAAGATTTTCGAGGACGAAAATCTTTAAAGGGGGGAGAGTTGTAATATCCCGAATTAGGGCCTAATCAGAATAACGGTTTTGTAACCATAAATTCGAGATAGAAATAATTATTTTATAATTATTTTGATGATTATGATATGATTGCATGATTGTGTGAAAATTTCGTGATGAAATTCTATGCCTAAAGTGCTTAAATTGAAAGTAGGGACTAAATCGAATAAGTTGCAAAACTTGCATTCTAGAAGTTTTTAGTATGAAATTGCTTTGAAATATTTATTAGGAGGTCTTAAATAGAAATTTTACCAATTTTAAGTTCATGGGAAAAATTAGGACATGGAAGGAATTTTTGAAAGTTTAGTGGGGGGCATTTTGGTCATTTTGATATTAAATGAAATAAAATGGGAAAAATAACACAAAATAGTCATCTTCCCCATTTAGTTGCTGCCGAAACTTCACTCTCACCATAGCTAGGGTTTCTCCAACTTTCAAGCTTCATAGTAAGTGATTCTAAGCCCCGTTTTTAATGATTTTTACGTTTTTGAGATCCTGGTAGCTCGATTAAGCTTATGCTAACAATAATTCAACTTAGGGTTCATATTTGGAAAAATGCCCATAGGTGAAATTTGTGTATTTTGATGTTTTATGATAGAATATGGGGTTTTAAATTATGTTAGACAACTTGTGCTACTCGGTTTTGAGCAAAAACGAGTAAAACGGCTTAATCGGTAAAAATACCTAATAGTCATAAGTACATGTTAGAGTGAGAATTTGATGTTGCCATAGAAGAGAAAAGTGATCAGCATGTTGTAAAACATAAGAATAAGGAATAAAGTTTAATCCCGAGCCTAGGGGCAAAAATGTAAATATGCAAAAGTTTAGGGGCAAAATTATAATTTTTCCAAAATTTGAGTTAAGGATTAATTTGATAATGTGAGTATTAAATGAGCTAAATGTGTTATTTTAGATCAAGAAAGACGTGGAATCAACCTCAATCGAGGAAAAGAAAAGATTGTGGACTAAATTGCAAAATCCTTGTATTTTGGTACCAAGGTAAGTTATTGATATTAATTTTGTGTTATGCTGAATTTCATTATGAAATGTATGCTTTGTGGTTAATTTCAAATAATATGTAAATTATGTGAGCTACTTGTTAAATATAATTGTTACCGAGTATTGATTTCGGCATTCTACGGAAGACGGCAAGGATAAGTGTTCGAGAAAAATCCCATTTGAACCTTAGGAATAGATTAGGATACAAGTGACATGTCACTAGGATGGTTGAGCATCCGAACTCGTTGAGTTGAGTCCGAGTTCACTTATGGATGCGAATGTCCGAACTCGTTGAGTTGAGTCCGAGTTCGTGAGATGTAACTAGGCATCCAAACTCGTTGAGTTGAGTCCGAGTTCACTTATGGATGCAAACGCCCGAGCTCGTTGAGTTGAGTCTGAGTTCGCTTATGGGCGGGTTACATGATTGCTTGATTGAATATGTGGCACTTATATGCAAATTATCCATGTATCCGAATTATATTCCGATGTGTTCAACGGGTAAAGTTCTACTCAATGGAGGAATATTCGAGATGTAAAGAGAAGTATTGGTGAGTGATGTGAAATGGTTATTTTGGACAGGTATGTATTTAACCCTCGGGTTGAGTATTGATACAACCACTATAAGGTAATAAGATGATGAAAAATGATCAGAAATGTGATATGTGTTTTAGTGATGTATGCTAATGTTGATTGGTATAACTGTTTGTTATGTTACTTATTATTTGCATATGAACTTACTAAGCATTTATGCTTACTCCCTCCTTCTTACTCATTGTAGTTTTGGACAAGCCAGCTCAGGAGTCGGGATAGGTCGAAGGCTCAGTCACACTATCCGGAAGACTTTTGGTAAATGGCTTGTAAATTTAAGTATGGCATGTATAGCAATATACCTATTTTGTGTAAATGATCTTATGGTATGGTTGTGGAATGGTTGAGGAAATGCTTGATAATGATAAATTATGAAAATGGTTAGTGTAGATTATGTTTGATGTTAAGGAAAACTATTAAGATACTTAGTGCATAAAAACTCATAAAAAGGATGAAATTTACAATAAACAGAATACTGCAGCAACACTGACACGAGTTTGAAAATTTACTAAACATCATAGAAATTGAATTTGGTGATGGACTACATATAAAATTGAAGCTTATTATGTCTAGTTTCACATGAAACAAATGAAACAGGTAAAGGAATTATATGTTAGAAGATATTTGAATTTTAGTGAAACAGGGTCATAGTAGTTTTTGAATCCCCTGTTCCAACTTTAGAAATTCATCATTAATTATAAAGATATAATTAGGTGGTATATTTTATATCCTCAGAATCCTTATTGAGTCTAGTTTTATTAGAAATAAATCTAATAGTCATATGAATTTTTTACAGAGATAAATGTGGTTCGTAGTAAACAGAGGTCAGACCAGTCGAGTCATGAAACAGGGGTAACTTTAACTAATAAACTGTACTAATTGGCCCAACCAAAAATTGTAGAAAACAATTAGTAGATAGGTATATGAGTCTAGATTCAGGGAAAATTTACGGATCTTGATTTAGAGTTTCGTAACTCGAGATATGATTTTTTTTGTGACTGTGACGCAAGTAGCTTAAAAGCTGTGAATGTAGAAACAATAATCCAAAATTCTAAAAATGTTAAACTAAGCTTAGTAACACCTCATACTCGACTCCGGCGATGGTCTCGGGCGTGGGGGCGTTACAGTTCTTGATCTATATAAATTCAAATTTAACTTTTTTATTCACAAATCATTCAATTCAATCCATATACATATATTTAGGGTATTTTACAAATTAGCATCACATTTTCACATTTTAACACTTTAGTCCCTAATTCATAAAATCACAAAATACACATAATTTCATATTACACATGCTAGACCAAATTTTCCTCTAGCCCATATAAGCCCATATATTTCATTTATTTCACATTTTAGTCCCTCAAAATCTCACTTTCACAATTTAACTGAATTACTCAAATTCATAAAAAAATTCAAATACAAAAAATACTAATCTAACACATGTCTTTCATTTTCCATCAATTAACATCACAAAGCTCACAATTTCATCAATGGCTCAACTCAAAATCTTCATCAATTTCTTAAATTGTGACATGGGCTTGATAAAACACTTGACAACTATTACAAAAATATAGAAATTATCAAAACCGATCAAAAACACATACCTAATTGTACTTGACAATGGCCGAATGAACAAAGCTTAAGAACCCTTATTTTTCTTTCAAATTCGGTGGTGGATGGATGATAATGGCCTTTATTTTCATGTTTGTTTTATTTTAATTTATTTAATACATCATTTACTAATTTGTCCTTTATAATAAAACATATAATTCATGTTAATTAAGGCCATTAATGTCCACTCATAAGTTCAACAATATATTAACCACATAAGGACCTCTCAATTATAAAGACACATTAATTAGGCCATTATTCAAATAGAAGGACAATTATCCATTTTCTACGATTTAGTCCTTTTTCATAATTCGACACACAAACGATAAAATTAAATCAAAGAATTTTCACAGATATCAATCCACATATAATAAGCACTAAAAATAGTATTAAAATAATTTTTGACTCGAATTTGTAGTCCCAAAACTACTATTCTGACTAGGATCTAAACTGGGTTGTTACACGACCGGGACAGACTGGCCCGAATTCGGAGCATTACATTAGCCACCTAAGTGACTCTCCGGCTAACGACCACTCAAGACACACCCCGACCATATAACACCTCAATCTTATCTAGTTATTAGTTATTTATTAATGCGCAAGAAAATTATGAGCCAATTTTAACCTTTTTTTAGGTAATTTAACCTAAAGACATTTTCGTCATTTTACCACCTATGGTAAAACTAACCCGGTTTTAGATGTAAATGTTTACCAACCTTCTTTTAGTCAAAATTATGCAAGCCTAAAAATTTCAGTTTAAATTGAGTTCGTTTGCTATGTCTAACTCATGCTTTATTATTAGGGACTAAATTGTAACAAATACAAACTATTAGGAGCTATTCTAAATTACAAATTAAATGTGTTTCTATCAAATTTTACCCTTTATGAGACTAATGCAAAAAATTTTACCAAGTGTCCTTATCATCTTAGGGCCCTAGTAGACTAATAAACTTTCAAGACTAAATTGGAACTTGAACAAATCAAAATACCAATTTAAAAAGAAAAAAAATTCAAACCCCCAAAAACTCACACGGTTGTGTCCCCCAGACCATGTGTCATTAAATGCCCATGTTCGTGTCGTGAAAAACATCTAGGCAGATCACAAACGTCCGTGTGTGATAGCTCCAGTTCCTACACGCCTATGTGTGATAGCTCCAGTCCCCGCACGCCCGTGTCACTCAGCCACATGCTTGTGTGCAACCCCTCACATGCTCGTGTGGATAGGCACGCACCCGTGTGAAAACCACTACACCTATTTTCGAAGAAAACTCATTTTAAAACCCGATTTTACATATTTTATTAGTCAAATTAACCCAATTTAACTATGATTAACTAACATACATATACATACACCTTCAATTTAATTTATTGACATCAATTAAGCCTTAATTAAATAGAATTTGACAATCAATTTCATGCACATCAATCACCGAATAAATCTAACAAGTGGCGTACCTTACTTGCTAGTAAACTACTCCATGGAAGCTTTAATTAAACAATCATTAGTATAAATTTCATGTTTCACACACCATGTTATCAATCATCGTGTTATCAAGCAACAATACACCGTAAATCATCCAATAATTAAGCTCAAACATGCCTCAAAATTATTATAAAATCATCCAAAATAAATGTCCAATGCCCAAAGTCCAATTACAACAAAAATCAAACTAATTCCCGGAAGTACCATAATGCCCGATTACAGTCTCTAAAATGTATAATAAAGTCTCTACCAAGCCTAAGTCTCTTGGAACTCCCTTGCTTGGCTCCTCAACTCCTCAATCTCGACGATTATCTGGATGAATGTGAGAGTGTGATCTTTAAAAAGCTCAGTGAATGTTAATAAAAATGACTAGTAAATCAACATCCAATTCATGCTTAATTCACAATCAATCATTCACCAATTGTCAGCCAAAATAATTAACATGTCAATTTAATTTCCAAAAGCATTTTCCATTCCAATAATCAATTATTCATGGCTTTCAATTATCAATTGACATAACAACAATCACATATAAATATATTGGCATACACTTATCATGGCTTAATCGGGTGATCATACATCAAATAATTGGATCTCCGAACTCTCACAAATAACAAATACAGTCAACCAAGTTGAGCGGGCCGAAGCACGCGCTCCCTTATAGCACCTCAAATAACCCATTGAGTGGAGACTCATGCTCAACACTCCCTTATCTACTCCAAATCAATCCACCTAGAGCCTCATTGCTCACAAATAACATATCAATATGGTGAGTACTCACAAATCCTATGGCCTGCCAACAATATTCAATGGATCCACCATGCATGTTGCTAATATATTTTGTCAAACATAGCAAATAAATCAACCATTATGGTGCTCAATTTAATATGACAAGATGCTCATGTGTAACATGTAACATAGTCATTTAGCATCCAATTAAATCAAACAATTTATTTGTCAATTTCCCATATTCAATTATCAAATGTAACACCAACATATCATGATAAAAAATTTCAGTACACATTCTTTAAAATCATCCTTAAAATTAGTCAAATTAAGTAACACAACACCACCCAAAAGCTACTTACCATTTTTTCTATACAAATTCAATTTATTACACATTTAATACCAGTCTTGCAGAATCAACCATTCAACCATAATTAATTAATTGTAATCACTAATTAAGGTACTAATTAAATATAATTGAGGATTAATTTATCAAATCGCCCTTAGAAACACTCACAATAAAATTTTATTCTACCACAACAAGTGACCAACTAGGCAATTTCAATCTTCAATTCTGGTTATCTCGGTCTTCTTCAAAACTCGGAGCTTTAACAGAGGTAAAGTAGACATTACCACCTTTCCAATGCTATAATAAACATAAGTTTTAATTAACTATGCTAATTAAAATTCTCTAACAAAGATATCTTACCGGATTTGTAACATCATGTCGAAAACTCGATTCCTCACAAAATCGATCTTTCCATCCCTCCTAATCACTTCCAAACATCAATACTAGACCAAATAAAAATACACTAAGCATCACTATCACATTTGAATCAATTTCATAAAAATCCGGAAAATCGGTTCATGAAGATGGCGAAATTCGGATTTCTTCAAATTACCTCACAAATCATGTTTAATCTTGCTAGATAAGATCAAAAACTTTTTAACAGATCCATTTTGAGTTGAAACATCCATTGATTTGTGGATTTTCTCTCAAAATTCAAGATCCACTATTAAAGAACCTTAAGCTTTTGAAGAAGATGACATTGATGAAAAATCATATAATTATCATTCAAATCATGTAAAAATGTTTCTAATCATCATAAAAATAAGTTTAGAAATAATAATTACCTTTGGTTGGTTCTAAATCCTTTAATTGAAAATCTTCAGTCAAGAATCTTGTGAATTTTCAGAATATTTTTAGCTTATTTTGTGAATAATTTCGGGTGTAAAGATAGAATATTTTGAGAACAAAATTATTTGGATCTATACTCTGATGATAGATCTTTAGAACCATGCAAAATAAAAATTATAGCTCTCTAATATGATGCAAGTGGTGTGAAAAGTAGGCTAGATGCATTGTGTTTAAAACAAAAACAACCCACTAGAAATTTAAAAATTAGGAAATTTCTCTAATGGCCACTCCCACATTTCCCTTACTTTACTATTTAATCATTTTCCTCCAAAATTCTGAATTTTAAGGTTTATTTGTCAAATAAATACTCCAAAAATTCCTTTATTTTAAAATTAAATCCAATTTAATTAATATTTAAAATTAACTCAATTTACCCCCCAATAAAAATTATTTTAAATTTTTTTCGACCTAAATTAATTATTTTCACTAATAATTATTTAATAACTATAAAATTAATTTTCCAAAAATATTTTTATTTTTCCAGATTATTGTTTAATTGATTTTAAATTAAATTAATCTCCTAAATTAAATTAAAAATTACTAAAAACTCTATAAATTCTTAATTTCTTATTCAGAACCTAAAAAATATATCCAAAACTACTAAACTCGATTTAGGAATATTACAGGCTTTGAACAAATATGATGAAATTGGTTTGCATGAAGGATCGCACCAATAAAATTTGCACCATAGTCGACACCCTAAAACTTGGTTGCAGTCGTATTTGATGTTTTATACAATATAAATTTTGTGTACTTGATTTTCCGATTTGGTTGATAAAAAAGTAATTCGCCCAATTCATCAAACTACTAATCAATTAATAGTCCTTGTATTACTGTTGGATAAAAGTCAAAGGTTGCTCTTTGTTTTTTTCTTTGTCATTAAAAGTTAAGACATGAAGTAGTTTCAGCCCCATGGTTGATGAGAAAAGTTAAACAATTGTATTTCCAAGGTAAATTTTTTTCTTGAAAAAGAAAAAGACCTAAGTCAAGATTTTGAAATTATTTTGACTGTTGAGCATGGTAAATTTTTAGTCTTCTTACCCAACTAACTCAAAACATATAAATATTTATGGAAATGATCTAAAATCTAAAGTGTTAATTGATGTCGACACCTTGATGACCGGCATTCACCCCTATCATCCTGTAATTATCGTTTGTTGATTGCCTTGAAATTAAAAAATATATATTTTTTAGTATCAACATTGTCATGATCGGCATAAGCATGTATTTTTCCATTTTGTTTTTGCAAAATGTATGTATTTCTTGAGGTAGAAAAATATTTTTAATTGGTGCCAAAATCACTATTGTCGACACCGATATCGTAATTGAAAATTTTTTTGTCAAATTTTATTTTGGTTCTTGGCTTCTCTCTGCTGGCACAGAAAAAAATATTTTGGTTGATTTTTGAAAAAACTTGATTTAAATGGAGGGCCATGGAAAAAAGACAAAAAGACAGAAGAAAATTAAGAAAGAGAAAAAGAAAGACTTATCATGGTTTACCTGGTTCAGAAAATGAAAAGCCAAAGACACTTAAAAAAATGAAAAAGACTTGGGAAAAAAAAAGGAAGAGAGGAAAAAAGAGAAATTGTAATGTCCCAATTTTCTAAATTTTGAATTGCTAAATTATATCAAGTGATTTAATTTGTTTTGGTGGTTAAGTGCCTCAGAAGTTTGCTTTAGGTCTTGTGTTCAACTCCCTTCTCTTTGGAATTCTTCCATTAATTTTGAAATTGTGTCTTACTTAGTTCGTAAGGAGGTTTATCTCTAATTTTTATAAGATTGCTAAAAATAATGAGCCTGCTGGTTCAGTGTAAGGCCTTAGCTTACCCTTAGGTCCCAAGTTTGAATCTTGATGTGCTTGAAAACAAAATTACTTTTTATTCTTTCTTGATGTGCCGTCTAAAGTAGGGGAGTTTGTGTGAAAATTTGATTCTTAGCTAACTTATAACGCAATAATAACTTTATTTGATTTTTCTTTGTTATTTTTATAAAAAAATTAAAGATATTTTTAAAACTATTTCCAACCTTACCATCCAATTTTCCCACTTTTCTCACCATTCTACTGTTTTTTCTCTTTCCCACTACTCCCACTCCTTGAATTTATGTTCCATCAATTTGTTACTATCCTTTCTCCTCTCCAGTGTTGTTCTTCTTTCTCTCATTCATTATTTTTCTTTTTTACTCATTAACTCCTTGTTTTCCCCTTGATATATTTTTTTTCTTGGTTGTCGTTTTGCCTTAGTAATGTGGGTGTTTTGGTGTGATTTTTCGTGCGATTTTGTTGATTGAATATATTGTATTTTAGTCTCAATGTACGTATCATTATAATAAGGTTTTAACTTTTTCCTTGTGTAAGGTAGGTGTTCTGAATTGTGTTAAATGCTCACCTTTAATCATTTTGGGGTTTTCCAGATAAAGATTGTGAAACATCAACTCTTCTGACTATCTAAGTGCAGTTTAGGTTGTTGTTATTTGTAATGGTAAGTGGATGGAAGTTCCAATTAAGGGCTAGTTTCATCTAGTTCGTAATAATAGATTGTTTAAGTCATTTAATATGTGTCATAGTTAATTGGTTTAGTTGGATTTTGTGTGTAGGTACTAGGTTAATGCTGTAACACCCCTAACCCGTATCCATCGCCAAAATAGGGTTACGAGGCATTACAGGACAATACATCTCATTCTCATAAATTTATGCATTCATTATCATAAACCATTCACAAATGTTCACATTGTCCCTTATAAGGTTTTATGAGACCTTAAAACATGCTTAAGAGTGGTTTAGGACTAAACCAATCATATATAAAAATTTCCAAACACTTAGAAAAATTTCATGAAATCATAGGTCACACACCTATGTGAATAGGCCATGTGTCTCACACGGCTACTAGACACGCCCTTGTTACAGGCCGTGTGAAAATAGGGCATACATACTGACTTGCACCACACGGCTGGAGACACACCCGTGTGCCTTGGCCGTGGAAAATCTGGAGGGGTTACTGACTTGGGTTACACGACCAAGCACACTCTCATGTGTCTAGCCGTGTACCCTTCGAAATGGCCACACACGGCCATGTGCTAGTCTATGTGCCCTTTAATGGGGTATACTGACTTATGTCACACGATCAGTCACACGCTCGATTGTGAGTCCGTGTGACACACACGGCCAATAGACACGCCCATGTGTCTAGGCCATGTCAAACTTGTAGGGTATACTATCTTAATTCGAAAGGGTACCCCAGGGGACACACACCCGTGTAACATGACCATGTGTCGCACACGGCTAAGACACACACCTGTGTCTTTGCCCGTGTGGACAAAAATAGGCCATTTTTAAAGCCAATTTGCCACCATTTTCTCAAGTACACCTAGCCATCAAATGGTATCATTTCAACTCATATATATAGGCAGCCAAAACATGCCATATCAATCACATATCAAGCTATCTATCAACAACCAATACAACTACTAAATTCCATATTCAAAACATACCAAATCCATATACCTAAAAATCATCACAACTTGCATAAATTTCAAATGCATTAACTCATCAACTTATCATCTAATTTTATGCCTCAAAATCAATCCACGACATATCATCTTTCAAGCATTAACTTACCAAATGGCAACTAACTCCTTGAGCAACCATATAACCATACCAAAACATAAGGCAACTATACGTCGTATATTACTCATCAAGCACATATTTCAAGCCAACTTAAATGGCTATAAACACATCAACATTTAAAATCCAAATCTCATGGCTATAATCACAACTCAAAACATACCAAAATGGAACTAGCCTATACATGCCATATACCATGTATATAATACTCCAAAAGTACCAACAAGTATTCGATAATGTGATGATGGTTCCTGGTGATCCCCGATGTCTGAGCTAGATTCAAAAGTATATAAAACATAGAAAGAACACACAAAGTAAGCTTTAAAAGCTTAGTAAGCCATATATAAATAAAACCATCATATGAACATTTGCATATCAATTCAAATATGTTAAGCATAGTTAATTACATATATGATCACAAACCTTTCTCTTGGTACACATATTCAATTTCACAATTGAATTCATCAATTACTTCTCTTTTCAATACTTTTATGAATCTCGTACGTACCTGAGTCACTTAGCTCATTCACATATTCATTCTCGACTTGACTTTGCCCGTTGAACCATTTAGAATTGTTAAGGATACTCGAAAATCACATAAGCTCATACAATGCTATATCCCAGATATGGTCTTACATGTTATCACATATCGATGCCACTATCCCAGACAGGGTCTTACATGAAATCGAGTAACGATGCCAATGTCCTAGACATGGTCTTACACATAATCTCAATACAATGCCAATGTCCCAGGCATGGTCTTACATGTAATCGCATCTCAATAACCTAATGTCAGGACATTCATATCCTACACTATTCCTAAGGTTCGTACGGGAGTCTGTGAATTGTATAAATATCACATATATATGACATTGAAAATATATCTGACAAAGCCCGATCAGTAATAAATGTCGATAAATGATAAAAGATAAAAATGTTACTTATATGCTTGAAATGAATGTGGAATATGTTTACTTGAATTATATGAATGTTATGGATGTATGAAATAATCACATGCTGGATAATGCTTGAAAAATGTTTAAATCCCGGTTGAATAAATGGAAAATAAATGGATATGTGATTTCCCTAAATGAATGAGGTCCTGTATTTGTTTTTGATGGGATTTAGCTTGTACGAGTAATCCTATTGACCTCATTATAGAAAGGATTTAACCTGGAGGTAATCCTGATATAATTCCTCCCAAGCATGTGTTATGGATTGGATTTAACCCAGACGGGTAATCCAGATCAAGCTCCTTAGAGCATATGTCATAAAAAGGATTTAGCCTGGACTGGTAATCCTATTGTATACATGTGTGGCTCGAGAGTGTACACTCTGAAATAGTACCTTATGGTTACCATTGAATATGATTTGACAGATCCTGATTTGTACACCTTGAGTGTACTACCTGTGTATCTATCGATATTTCAAATAAATTCAACGGGTGACAATCCAGACATGAGAAGATATGAATAATAAAATGAGATATTACACGTATCCGTATGAAATACAAGAAAATGATGATACATGACAGCTGATATATGAAAGTATGAGATGATGATATTTGTACATGAAAATTATTTGATGAGAATGTTCGTCCTTGATTATAGACTTGTACACCTTGAGTGTACTACTTGTGTGACCTTGATATTTCGAATGATATGAGTAAAGTTCTGACATGAAATAATCTGAACTCGAGACAAACTATTATGAAATTATACTTGTAATATAAAGAGATGATTTATACATGTTAAATAAATACATGTTGTGGAAAACATATGTGCTTGGAAACTTGATTGTTGTTGAGCCCAAATATGTTTTGTTGTTATTGTGGAATATATGACTAACAAGGGAAATGAGGATATGTGTAGGGCTAAATTGATTGAATATGTCTCGCATAGTTACCTCAAAATAGAATAAATGGTAATATAAGTACCATGTTATACGAACGTACTAAGCATTTTATGCTTACTTAGTTTTATTTTCCTGTTTTATAGTAAATCAGAAGCTCGTTGGATTGGAAGTTTGGCGGAGATCACTCATACTATCCATCAGCCTATATTGGTACAAATGGTAAATCAATTATGGTTCTAATGGCATGTATAGGTTAAATTGGCCATATTGGCATGTAAATGTAAATGATTATTATAATCTAGCCATTGGAATGGCTAGTGATGATTATTGTGACAGCTTAAATTGACCCTAGTCGGAAAGTGGTTTCGGGACAACGAAACCAAGTCTTATAAATAATTAAAGGTTATATTCTGTGTTTATGATGTGCGTAAATGCTTGTGTGATAGTTCCATACTTTAATTTGGTCAGTGTATGTGAAATTTATTAGTAGGGACTTATGTGAGACAATTTAGAAATATGCTAGGCAAGTGTTAAAGAGTCCTATTAATATATGTGGGAAAGTGCTTGTCCTTGTATGTCAAATTAGCCAAATTAAAGCATAGTGGCCGGCCATGCTATGGGTGGAAACATGTCACAAACATGTTATGTTAGTGATGTATGTTAGGAAAAATAAAATAAGGAGCATGGTAATAAAATAATGAAAGGGAATATGATGAAAACAAAGAAAAAAAAGTGTCCATCCTTTTTCATTTCTTTTGGCCGAAAGTTCTAAGGAAGAAGGAAGGAGCTCTTGCTTCATGTTTGGCTTGGAAGAGGATTAGGAGGAGGTTCGGCCATACTTGTGTCTAGGATAAGGTATGTTTGATGTTGTGCCATGAGAGTCATGCATGTTTTTAGTTGTTAGCTTGAGTTCTAACTAGCCCATGGTTCAAATCTTTGCTATGTCATGGAGATGATATTCGGCTAAGGTGGATTGGTGTTGATGTCATTTCCATGCTAAAAGTGAAGCTTTGTAATGATGCATGTGATGGTGGATTGATGACTCTTGAATCTTCTTTTTAGCATTTTTGAGTGAGACATTAAGTTCTTTCTTTAACCATGACCAAAATTGAAATGGTATGGTGTTGTGATGCATTCGGCCATGGTAGGAAGTAGAAGAAAAATGTGGTTGTTGTTTACGTTATTTAGATGAGAAATGGTAGTAAGGTGAAGTGCAAATGTTAGTGTTTGATTTACTAGTGTGTATATGTGTATTAGCCGAGTTTTGAATTTGAAACAAAATGGTATGTAGTCAATACAAGTAACCATATTTGTAGGAAGTATTAAGCATATACTCGGCCTCAACCTAGACATGTATATTCGGCCACATGAGATAGGTTGGTGTTGCATGTGTTCGATTAGAGGCAAGCATATTGATGCTTTTATCTTGGCTTAGATAATCGGCTAAAAGAGAGTGTGGGCTAAAATGTTGAGTTTGATTCATGATTTCCATATATATATGTGACTTTAATGCCTAATGTATATATGGGCTAAGTACCTTGAGGTTCTCTTTTGATGTTCAAATGAATTGTGTTAAATTGCTTAATGTGATTAAAAATGCGCATGACCATTGTGTATTTGAGCTAAAAGGTGGCCATATGACCTATCAAGCTCCTTGTCATATTCGGCCATAAGCTAGCATAATGAGACTTTAATAAGTTAAATTTGTTTAAATTAGCTCAAGAGCTTAGAGGACCACAGTTGGATAAGGGAAAGGAAAAAGTTATCGAATAGCCGCCGAAAATGTTCGACCACATCCGAGGTAAGTTTTCGAGTAATGGAACTTAGATTATGATTTGATTAGATCATGTTTTAAGCAAATCAAAATCATGCTCTTTGTATGTGGCTATTGAGCCGAAAATGATTATGCTCGATAAGCGACTTGTGATTGAATCCTAGTTATGAAAATGAAATATAGATGTGTCATGATTTATTGATATGTGTATGGATATTCGGATGATAACCGGGCTAAGTCTCGAAGGCATTTGTGCAAGTTACCAAATCCGGGCTAAGTCCCGAAGGCATTTGTGCGAGTTACTAATTCCGGGCTAAGTCCCGAAGGCATTTGTGCGAGTTACCAAATCCGAGATAAGTCCCGAAGGCATTGGTGTGAGTTACTATAACCGGGCTATGTCCCGAAGGCATTTGAGCGAGTAGCTATACCCGGTTAAATTCTGAATGTACGTGATTTGGGAATGAGCGATCTTGCTGTAATATTTTCAATTAATACGCTCGTAAAATCCCAACAATGAGGTATGTTTCGTATGTGCATTAGAATAGTTGATTTCTTTCGAATATTATTCGCTCAGTCGAGTAATGAGCTTCCGGCCTTTGACTAAGATGATCCCTTATGTATGAATACAGGGGTTGGAATGTGAAGTAGGAATGATTTGAGAATATGTATATATGGAATTATCCGTTTAGTTATATGAATGCCATACTTCAATTGTGCTTAATTTCATTGCTCAAAACTTACTAAGCATTAAATGCTTACTCCGTTCTATGAATTTATGTTTTATAGATTTTGGTTCGTCAGCTATCGGACTCGGGATTATTGAAGTCGAAGTCTCCCACACTATCAAAGCCCCTTTTGGTACACTTTTGGTTGAACTTTGAAATGGCATGTATAGGACTACCCATTTTGTTGTTGGTCATGGACCCTTTGGTTTTGTATAAATTTGGATAGCCATGTGAAAATGGCTTATATACACTTTGAGCTTAATATTATAATCGTCTTGTATGATGTTCATTAAGAGGTATGGAAATGTTTGGGAACGATTAGCCATTGGAATGGTTAATCATGATCATATTTTGTGCTATATATGCTAAAGGGCTAGTTGAATCATGGAAACTATGTAATAGGTAAAGTTTACCCTAAAAGCTGATGCTGGCAGCAGTAGTGATGTGGATGTGAAAAATCACTAAAAATAGTAGAAATGTAATTAAATAGTGAATAAATTATGTAATTTAACCTTGATGAATCTATTTTCATAGGAAAGTAACGGAACGGTCATATGAATAGTATATTATGAGATGTTAAAGTTTTCGTGAAATAGGGCTAGAACGGTTTCTGGATTCCCTGTTCCAAATTTTGAAATTCATTATAAATTAAACAGAGATAATTAGATGTCATGCCTTATATTTATAGATTCCTTGTTGAGTCTAGTTTCATTAGAAACAAACGGCATCAGTATTGAAGCCCTGTACAGGGAGATATCCAAGTCGTAATGCGAAAAGGTCAGTGTAGTCGAACCCTGAAACATGGGGGACTTTAACTGATAAACTGTACTAATTGGCTCGACCGAAAATTCTAGAAAAAAATTTGTAGATGAACATATGAGTCTAGTTTCAGGAAAAATTTACGAAACTAGTTTTCGAGTTTTGAAACTCAAGATATGATTTTTAAGGCGACAGTGACGCAGTAACCAGCTTGTCTAGAAAATTTTCAAATGGACTGTGAAAATAAATGTATTATGTCTGTTAGCACCTCGTGTTCGACTCCGGAAATGGTCTCGGGTATGGGGTGTTACAATTAAATTGGTATCAGAGCTACGGTTTAGTCGATTCTAGGACTACCGTACTATGTTTGGGTCTAGCTATACATGTCATTATGTGATTATTTGATAGTGTGGTGATTTCTGACATTTGCAAATGTGTGTATTTATAATGGATCCCGATCCCGACCGAGCGATAGCTGATGATCTTGAGAGTGTAGCGCCTGCTCCCGCACAAGGGACAGCTCCGGCGGACTCTCAACCTATTGCTAGTAATCCGAATGATGAAACTAGACAAGCTTTCTATAGCGTGATGAATGATTGGTTCAACCAATACATTCGAACTAATACGGCTGTTCCACAACCTCCATTCCCGACTAATGCCACCCCCGCACCTACAATACCTCTGGTAACTGACCAAATAAGGTCAAATAAGCCCACAGTTGACAGAATCCGAAAACACGGGGCTACTGAATTTAAAGCTACGGACAACGATGATGCCGAGCAAGCTGAATTTTGGTTGGACAACACTATCCGGGTACTCGATGAGCTATCTTGCACACCTGATGAGTGCCTAAAGTGTACTATCTCCTTGCTACGTGATTCTACCTACTATTGGTGGAATACGTTGACTTCTGTTGTGCCCAGAGAGCAAGTAACTTGGGAGTTCTTCCAAACCGAGTTTCGAAAGAAGTATATCAGTCAGAGATTCATCGACCAAAAACGAAAGGAATTTCTTGAACTCAAACAAGGTTCCATGTCGGTTATCGACTATGAACGAAAATTTGTGAGGCTTAGTCGGTACGCGCGAGAATGCATTTCTTCAGAAGCTGTGATGTGCAAACGTTTTGAAGATGGACTGAATGACGATATAAAGTTGTATGTTAGCATTTTAGAAATCCGAGAATTTGTGGTACTCGTCGAGCGAGCTTGCAAAGCCGAGGAGCTCAATATGGAGAAAAGAAAAGCTGATATGGGAGCAAAGGAGTTTCGTAAGAGGTCTTCGGGGAGGCCCTTTCAACAGTCATCGAAGAAATTTAGAGATGATTTAGGCCGATCTAGAAACACTTCGGGCTTTTCTAGACGAGATCGCGATCGACCCCCTGTGAGTGCACGAGTCATTTCGGTCGCCAGTGTTGGAACTGATCGTCGAGACAGAGCGGAGTGCCAGTATTGTGGTAAATGGCATTCGGGTGCTACCACTGCTCGAGGTAGACCATCTAGAAATACGGGCAGTGCTAGTGGTGGTCAGAGAGGATCTAGAGATGCAACGACCAGATCTGAGGCTCGTGCTCCTGCTAGGGCTTATGCTATACGCGCACGCGAGGATGCTTCCTCGCCAGATGTTATTACCGGTACTTTTACTCTTTTTGATACTAATGTGATTGCTTTGATTGACCCTGGTTCTACTCATTCTTATATATGTGAAACCTTAGCATCCAGTAAGACTTTACCTATTGAGTCTACTGAGTTCGTAATTCGGGTGTCAAATCCCTTGGGTCGTTACGTGCTTGTCGACAAAGTGTGAAAGAAATGTCCCCTAGTAATTCGAGGTTCCTGTTTTCCGGTGGACTTGATGCTTTTGCCGTTTGATGAATTTGATGTTATTCTTGGTTTGGATTGGTTGACCGTTCATGATGCGGTTGTGAATTGCAAAAGCAAGACTATTGATTTGAGGTGTGCAAATAACGAGATAATCCGAGTTGAGTCTACGGACTTAAAAGGGTTGCCAGCTGTAATATCCTCAATGTTGGCTCAAAAATATGTAAGAAAGGGGTGCGAAGCATACCTTGCGTATGTACTTGATGACAAAGAGTTAGAAAAGAAACCCGAATCTGTGCCGGTGGTTTGCGAATACCCGGATGTTTTTCCCGAAGAATTACCGAGTTTACCACCTGTTCGGGAGGTAGAGTTTGGCATCGAGCTTGTACCTGGGACTATGCCGATTTCAATAGCTCCGTATCGTATGGCACCAACCGAGTTAAAAGAGTTGAAAGCTCAGTTGCAAGAATTGACGGATAGAGGTTTCGCTCGACCAAGTTTTTCTCCTTGGGGTGCACCAGTATTGTTTGTGAAAAAGATGGAACCATGAGGTTGTGCATCGACTATCGTCAGCTGAATAAGGTGACAATAAAGAATAAATATTCGATGCCACGTATTGACGATTTGTTTGATCAACTAAAGGGAGCCTCAGTGTTTCCAAAGATAGATTTGAGATCGGGTTATTACCAGTTGCGAGTTCGAGATTCGGATATACCCAAAACTGCTTTCAGAATGAGATACGGTCACTACGAGTTCTTAGTGGTGCCATTTGGGCTCACTAATGCCCCTGCGGTATTTATGGATTTGATGAATCGGATCTTCAGACAGTATTTGGATCGGTTCGTAGTTGTGTTCATTGATGACATCTTGGTCTATTCAAGAGATGAGACCGAACATGCTGAGCACCTAAGATTAGTGTTGCGAATTTTACGGGATAAGCAGTTATATGCTAAGTTTAGTAAGTGTGAGTTCTGGTTAAGAGAGGTTAGCTTCTTGGGTCATGTGGTATCCGCATCGGGTATTCAAGTTGATCTGAGCAAAATTTCAGCCATACTTAACTGGAAGCCTCCGAGAAATATTACTGAGGTTCGGAGCTTTTTGGGACTTGCCAGTTACTACCGACGGTTTGTAAAAGGTTTCTCGATGATAGCTACACCGATGACGAAACTATTTCAGAAAGATGTTAAGTTCGAATGGACGGAAAAATATCAGAAAAGTTTTGATCAACTGAAAACTTATTTGAGTGAAGCTCCAATTCTAGTGCAGCCCGAATCAGGCAAGGAGTTCGTCATTTATAGTGGTGATCCCTACTTGGGTTGGGTTGCGTATTGATGCAAGAAGGTCGAGTTGTGGCCTATGCGTCGAGACAATTAAAGCCACATGAGAAAAATTATCCGACCCATGATCTTGAACTAGCTGCCATTGTGTTCGCCTTGAAAATATGGCGACATTACTTATTTGGTGAGAAGTGCCATGTATACTCGGATCACAAAAGTCTCAAATATTTGATGACTCAACGAGACTTGAATCTGAGACAAAGGCGTTGGCTTGAGTTGTTGAAAGATTATGAGCTTGTCATTGATTATCACCCGGGAAAGGCTAATGTGGTTGCGGATGCCTTAAGCCGGAAATCACTGTTTGCTTTACTAGTAATGAATGTACACTTGTCTGTTCTACCTGACAATGTGTTAGTAGCTGAATTAAAGGCCAAACCATTATTGATTCATCAAATTCGTGAAGCTCAGAAAGTCGATGATGAATTGGTTGCAAAATGGACTGAATGTGTTCTGAATAAGGAACCAGAGTTTCAAATCGATGATGACAATTGTTTGAGGTTCAAAGGTCGTTTGTGTGTTCCAAGAAATTCAGAACTCATTTTGATGATTCTGAACGAAGCTCATTGTAGCCGAATGTCAATTCACCCGGGGAGTACGAAAATGTACAACGATCTGAGACGCCAGTTTTGGTGGCATGGTATGAAACGAGACATTTCCAATTTTGTCTCGAAGTGTTTAATATGTCAGCAAGTGAGGGCAGAACATCAAGTGCCTACGGGTTTACTTCAGCCGATCATGATACCTGAATGGAAATAGGATAGAATCACGATGGATTTTGTGTCTGGGTTGCCATTGTCGACAAGTAAGAAAGATGCGATTTGGGTTGTTGTTGATAGACTGACTAAGTCGGCTCATTTTATCCTCGTACGTACGGATTTTTCATTGGATAAACTAGCTGAATTGTATGTTTCTCAGATTGTGAGATTACACGGGGTACCGATTTCTATTGTGTCGGATAGAGATCCGAGATTCACCTCGCGATTTTGGAAGAAATTGCAAGAAGCTTTGGGTACCAAGCTGCATTTTAGCACTGCTTTTCATCCACAAACCGATGGTCAATCCGAGCGGATAATTCAGATACTTGAGGATATGTTGAGATGTTGCATCCTCGAGTTTAGTGGCTCATGGGAGCAGTATTTACCTTTGATTGAATTTGCTTACAACAATAGTTTTCAATCAAGTATTAAGATGGCACCTTACGAGGCTTTGTACGGGCGTAAATGCCGTACATCATTGTTTTGGACCGAGCTCGATGAAAGTAAAATTTTTGGAATTGATTTGATTAAAGATGCCGAACAAAAAGTAAAAGTAATCTGTGAAAGTCTAAAGGCAGCCACAGATCGTCAGAAATTGTATGCGGATTTGAAACGAAAGGACATTGAATATCAGGTGGGAGATATAGTGTTTCTTAAAGTTTCACCTTGGAAAAAGATACTCAGATTTGGCCGTAAGGGCAAGTTGAGTCCGAGATTCATTGGGCCGTACGACATCTCCGAACGAGTTGCTCCAGTTGCGTATAGATTGATTTTGCCCCCTGAACTTGAAAAGATTCACGACGTCTTTCATGTTTCGATGCTTCGACGTTATAGATCTGATCCGTCACACGTAATTAATCCATCAGAGGTTGAAATTCAATCCAACATGAGTTATGAAGAAGAACCGATTCGTATCCTAGCTCATGAAGTGAAAGAGTTACGAAACAAAAAGGTTCCTTTAGTAAAAGTGTTCTGGCTCAAACACGGGATAGAAGAAGTTACTTGGGAAACCGAGAATGCCATGAAAGAACGATACCCAAACCTATTTACCGGCAAGATTTTCAGGGACGAAAATTTCTTAAGTGGGGGAGAGTTGTGACAGCCCTAAATTGACCCTAGTCGGAAAGTGGTTTTGGGACCACGAAACCGAGTCTTATAAATAATTAAAGGTTATATTCTGTGTTTATGATGTGCGTAAATGCTTGTGTGATAGTTCCATACTTTAATTTGGTCAGTGTATGTGAAATTTATTAGTAGGGACTTATGTGAGACAATTTAGAAATATGCTAGGCAAGTGTTAAAGAGGCATATTAATATATGTGGGAAAGTGCTTGTCCTTGCATGTCAAATTAGCCAAATTAAAGCATAGTAGTCGGCCATGCTATGGGTGGAAACATGTCACAAACATGTTATGTTAGTGATGTATGTTAGGAAAAATAAAATAAGGAGCATGGTAATAAAATAATGAAAGGGAATATGATGAAAACAAAGAAAAAAAGTGTCCATCCCTTTTCATTTCTTTTGGCCGAAAGTTCTAAGGAAGAAGGAAGGAGCTCTTGCTTCATGTTTGGCTTGGAAGAGGATTAGGAGGAGGTTCGGCCATACTTGTGTCTAGGATAAGGTATGTTTGATGTTGTGCCATGAGGGTCATGCATGTTTTTAGTTGTTAGCTTGAGTTCTAACTAGCCCATGGTTCAAATCTTTGCTATGTCATGGAGATGATATTCGGCTAAGGTGGATTGGTGTTGATGTCATTTCCATGCTAAAAGTGAAGCTTTGTAATGATGCATGTGATGGTGGATTGATGACTCTTGAATCTTCTTTTTAGCATTTTTGAGTGAGACATTAAGTTCTTTCTTTAACCATGACCAAAATTAAAATGGTATGGTGTTGTGATGCATTCGGCCATGGTAGGAAGTAGAAGAGAAATGTGGTTGTTGTTCACGTTATTTAGATGAGAAATGGTAGTAAGGTGAAGTGCAAATGTTAGTGTTTGATTTACTAGTGTGTATATGTGTATTAGCCGAGTTTTGAATTTGAAACAAAATGGTATGTAGTCAATACAAGTAACCATATTTGTAGGAAGTATTAAGCATATACTCGGCCTCAACCTAGACATGTATATTCGGCCACATGAGATAGGTTGGTGTTGCATGTGTTCGGTTAGAGGCAAGCATATTGATGCTTTTATCTTGGCTTAGATAATCGGCTAAAAGAGAGTGTGGGCTAAAATGTTGAGTTTGATTCATGATTTCTATATATATATGTGACTTTAATGCCTAATGTATATATGGGCTAAGTACCTTGAGGTTCTCTTTTGATGTTCAAATGAATTGTGTTAAATTGCTTAATGTGATTAAAAATGCGCATGACCATTGTGTATTTGAGCTAAAAGGTGGCCATATGACCTATCAAGCTCCTTGTCATATTCGGCCATAAGCTAGCATAATGAGACTTTAATAAGTTAAATTTGTTTGAATTAGCTCAAGAGCTTAGAGGACCACAGTTGGATAAGGGAAAGGAAAAAGTTATCGAATAGCCGCCGAAAACCTTTGACCACATCCGAGGTAAGTTTTCGAGTAATGGAACTTAGATTTTGATTTGATTAGATCATGTTTTAAGCAAATCAAAATCATGCTCTTTGTATGTGGCTATTGAGCCGAAAATGATTATGCTCGATAAGCGACTTGTGATTGAATCCTAGTTATGAAAATGAAATATAGATGTGTCATGATTTATTGATATGTGTATGGATATTCGGATGATAACCGGGCTAAGTCCCGAAGGCATTTGTACGAGTTACCAAATCCGGGCTAAGTCCCGAAGGCATTTGTGCGAGTTACTAATTCCAGGCTAAGTCCCGAAGGCATTTGTGTGAGTTACCAAATCCGGGCTAAGTCCCGAAGGCATTGGTGCGAGTTACTATAACCGGGCTATGTCCCGAAGGCATTTGAGCGAGTAGCTATACCCGGTTAAATTCTGAAGGTACGTGATTTGGGAATGAGCGATCTTGCTGTAATGATTTCAATTAATACGCTCGTAAAATCCCAACAATGAGGTATGTTTCGTATGTGCATTAGAATAGTTGATTTCTTTCGAATATTATTCGCTCAGTCGAGTAATGAGCTTCCGGCCTTTGACTAAGATGATCCCTTTTGTATGAATATAGGGGTTGGAATGTGAAGTAGGAATGATTTGAGAATATGTATATATGGAATTATCCGTTTAGTTATATGAATGCCATACTTCAATTGTGCTTAATTTCATTGCTCAAAACTTACTAAGCATTAAATGCTTACTCCGTTCTATGAATTTATGTTTTATAGATTTTGGTTCGTCAGCTATCGGACTCGGGATTATTGAAGTCGAAGTCTCCCACACTATCAAAGCCCCTTTTGGTACACTTTTGGTTGAACTTTGAAATGGCATGTATAGGACTACCCATTTTGTTGTTGGTCATGGACCCTTTGGTTTTGTATAAATTTGGATAGCCATGCGAAAATGGCTTATATACACTTTGAGCTTAATATTATAATCGTCTTGTATGATGTTCATTAAGAGGTATGGAAATTTTTGGGAACGATTAGCCATTGGAATGGTTAATCATGATCATATTTTGTGCTATATATGCTAAAGGGCTAGTTGAATCATGGAAACTATGTAATAGGTAAAGTTTACCCTAAAGGCTGATGCTGGCAGCAGCAGTGATGTGGATGTGAAAAATCACTAAAAATAGTAGAAATGGAATCAAATAGTGAATAAATTATGTAATCGAACCTTGATGAATCTATTTTCATAGAAAAGTAACGGAACGGTCATATGAACAGTATATTATGAGATGTTAAAGTTTTTGTGAAACAAGGCCAGAACGGTTTCTGGATTCCCTGTTCCGACTTTGGAAATTCATTATAAATTAACCAGAGATAATTATAAGTCATGCCTTATATTTATAGATTCCTTGTTGAGTCTAGTTTCATTAGAAACAAATGGCATCAGTATTGAAGCCATGTACAGGGAGATATACAAGTCGTAATGCGCAAAGGTCAGTGTAGTCGAACCCTGAAACATGGGAGACTTTAACTGATAAACTGTACTAATTGGATCGACCAAAAATTCTAGAAAAAAATTTGTAGATTAACATATGAGTCTAGTTTCAGGAAAAATTTACGAAACTGGTTTTCGAGTTTTGAAACTCAAGATATGATTTTTAAGGAGACAGTGATGCAGTAAGCAGCTTGTCTGGAAAATTTTCAAATGGACTGTGAAAATAAATGTATTATGTCTGTTAGCACCTCGTGTTCGACTCCGACAACAGTCTCGGGTACGGGGTGTTACAATTATGTTTTGGTATATGTATATATGTATAAAGTTTATCCTATGGTAGCTACATAAATGTTCATAGTTGTTCAAATTATGCCTAACAATGGAATATGCCAACGTAAGATTATAAACAGGTATGCATGTAATGATATGCCATGTTGAATGATAGAGTTAGCTTAATTTGAATGTTTAAAATGGTTGGTATTTGGATGTGAGTTTAAGTGTATGTCATTGGTGTGATTTTGGGTGAGAAATAAAGCTAGAAATGACTTCATTTGGTCCACACGGACAAACACACCGGCGTGTGTCGAGACCTTATATGACACATGTCCTGGTACATAGGCTTGTGGTTAGGTCGTGTGTCCTCTGCACCTTAAAAAATTAAGAAACAGAATGCACAGAATTGAGCACACAAGCAGAGACATAGGCGTGTGTCTCAGCCGTGTGTGCTACACAACCTAGAACACGCCCGTGTGTCTTGGCCATGTGAAACATGTCCCTAATTACGAAAAAAATTAATTAACCAAACGGCCTAGCACATGGGCCTGTGGTATGGCCATGTGCACAAGTCAAAGAGTTACATGGGGTCGAACGCAGCCTACAACACGGGCGTGTCCCTTGGACCACACAGGCGTGTGACCCTGCATCTTGGAAAATTTTAGAAATTTTACAAAAAATTCTATGAGTTCCCGATTTAGCCCCGATTCGATTATAATACTCGTTTTGGGCCTCGATGGTCCATTTAAGGGATGTTGTGAATCATCTCGGTAAATGAATAGAATTTGACTTAAATTATTTGTAAACGTTCTGAAAGTTTTGATAATGCTCCGTAACCCTATTCTAGCGATGAATACGGGTTAGGGGTGTTGTATTTAGTGGTATTAGAGCCAAGTTTAGTCAATTCTTGGACTGAACGTAGCATATGTGGAGTCTAGAAATACATTCCATTATATAACATGTGATAGTATGATATCTCCCAACTTTGATGAAAATTGTTTCACAAATAGACAGAAATGCTTTCCAATCAAGATAATTCTGATGATTGTGAAAGAGATACTTAAGTATCTCAGTAAAATGTTACTTATGATGAAACAAATTTTGAAAAGGTACGGATAAATGTTTTTATAGTACATGAGAATGATAAATATTATATTATATGATTATATATATGAAAATTAAATTTTGAGGCTTACGATCTCCACCCACTCACCAGTATAGTTTTATACAATAAAATTCGCAAGATTTATATTGATTAAGCTCATAAGTGTGGAAGAAGGGTTCAAAGGCTGAATGATTAATAATGTAGTCAAAATTGAGAATGGGTTAATAAGTAAAGATGATATTAAAAAAGATCAAATTTTTTCTGAGGATTATTCTAAATGTGTGATGTCATTGTTAAAGAAGAAGTTATTCATGAGTAAAAGACTTATCCAGATATGATATTTACAGAACGGATTAGCCAAAAACTCTTCTGAATTGACTCTTTCAGTGAATTGAATAATGTAAGATTATTGATGACTTTCTTAGTTAATGGAATACTGATGAAATTACATAGATATTTGAATGCAGCTGTTATAATCAGGGATATTACACTAATATCTTCTTGGTAATCTATAAGTTCTGCTATTCTCAGAGACATATGAAATTGTTCATGTTCAGATACAATATTTATCATATTTGAAAGCTGGCTAATTATATTAGAGTGGTTTTTCTCTAACTTACTTGAGCTTTCTAATTCATCATGATTGATATAAGATTGGGTGATAAGTTTTATATGATATAATTTCTTACTTCTACTGATTGAAGCCCTGAATTGCGAATATGCAAAATTATATTTTCTTTGTGATGGTTGTTTCTACTGAGTATGTGTGATGTTACTCTTCTAAATTTTCTTTGAGATACCATCAATCTCTTTATTATTCAAACATGGTTTATCTATGAAAGATATTCATTGGTTAGTGGTAACTATACTTACTACTGTTATGAATTCTGACTTGAGCATGGGAATTTGGTAATATAGAACACAAATTATAGAAACTGTATTATTGCACTGGTTGATATTAGAGCCACCCTCGGTTTTCCTCTTTTATTTGAAAAATATTATTGAGGTTGAGATATTGTTCCATTTATATTGTGGAAATGTCAGATCTATTATAGTATTATGGTTTTAACCTATCTGTTGATTGTGACCCCGAAATAATTTAAAGCTTTGATATCCTTTTTAATTTTTGTGAAAGTGTTTTCTATGATAGCTACATCAATGATATGGATATTACAGAAAGATGTAAGATTTGAATGGACTGAAAAATATTAGTAAAGCTTTGATCGGTTGGAAGCCCTAATGACTGAAGTATCAATTCTGGTTTAGTTTGAATCCGTTAAGGAATTTATTATCCTAGTGATACATCATTGAATGGATTAGACTGTATTTTGATGAAGAAAGGTAAAGTAATGGTCTACTTCTAGCCACATAAAGATATAGGAAAAGAATTACCCGATATATGATCTTGGATTGACAATTATTGTGTTTGCAATGAGAATTTGGTAACAGTATCTGTATGGTGAAAATATCATATATATATGTATTGATCATAAATTTTAAAACACTCGATGGTATAGAAAGATTTGAATCTGACAAAGAGTAGATGGTTTGAATTATTGAAAGGCCCTGATTTGGTAATTGATTATCATTCAAGAAAAGCAAATATAGATTGCTTGAATTATCTATTTTTGAGATTGTCAGATTATATAATATGGTAGTTTCTGTTATTTCTAATAAAGATTTACAATTTATATTCTGATTTTGAAACAAATTACAAGCTCTGGGTATACGGTTTCATTTTAGTACCGCATTTCATTTTTAGATAGATGACCAATCTGAACATATGATTGAGATTTTTGAAGATATGTTTTGGTGTTGTATTATAGAATTTGAAGGCAATTGGAAAAAAGAAATATTTGCCGTTAGTTGAATCCATATATAGTAACAATTAACAGTTGTGTATAAAATTTTGATATATGAGACTTTATATGGTTATAATGTAAAACCCTGGTGTTTTGGACTGAGCTCAGTGAGAAAAGATACATGTAGTTGGTTTGATTCATTGAAACCAAAGAAAGGTGAAAGTGATCTGAGACAGTATAAAAATAGTATTTGATCGTCAGAAATCTGATGTGAATCTAAGACGAAAACAAATAGAGTTTCAGATTGGCAACATAATATTTTTGAAAGTTTCACCATGGAAGAAAGTTCCTCGATTTGGCCGTAAAGGAAAATTAAGTTTGTGGTTTATCGGGCCATATAAGATTATTGAAATAAATTAGACTTGTTGCGTATTGATTGATATTATTATCAGAGTTCTACAGAGTTCACAATGTTTTTTTTACAAGTATATGTGTTATGACAGTATCAATCAGACCCATCATCTGTTATTGCTTTGATAAATGTTAAATTTAGCCTAACACGATTTACAGTGAGAGATTGATTGAAATTCTGGCACTTGAAAAGAAAAACTAAGAAATAAAAAGGTAGCATTAGTAAAAGTTTTTTGACAATGACATGGTATTGAGGGAGCTAACTAGGAACTAGAGGAAACTATGAGAAAGTAATATTTGAATCTCTTTATTGATAAAATTTTTGAGGACAAAAATTTCTTAAGGAGGAGAGTTGTAACAACCCATTTTTCAGTGAAATCGGAATAGTGATTTCAAGACCACAAATCCAATCTGAAAATAAAATTTATTTTTATTTTATTACATGGTCCGTAATATGTTAGAAATGTCATGTGAAAATTTTGATAAGAAAAATTTTTATCGATTATGTGTTTAATTACAGGAAAGACCAAATAGCATAAAATGCAAAAGTTGAGTTCTAGTAACTAGAAGGATTAAATAGCTATGGAATTCAAAATTTAGATCCTTATATGGTAATTAGACCATTAATAAAAAGTTAGTAGATATTTTTGGATGATTCATCCATGGAAAATTAGAAAAAGACTAAGGATTAAATTGGAAATCAAAATAATTAAAAGATGATAAATTATTAAATAGAAATAAAAATTATTTTATATCATCTTCTTCCCCAGATATTCCATGAAAACCCTAGGAAAGAGAAAGCAAGCTTTCTTGGCCAAATTGGGTAAGTTTTCTTGTCCCGTTTTTATTAATTTTGGTATTTTTGAAACCGCGATAACTTAATCTATCTATTTAGAGGATCAATTGGAAAAGTTATCAAGGTATGGAAATTATTTCATGGATGAATATGATGAAAATTTAAAATTTATGGTAGAAAATGAAAGGTTGTTGATAGATAAACAACTTTTACAAAGTGATTTTTGATGAAAACGTGATTTAGGAACTAAAATGTAAAGTTGTGAAAATTAAAGAAAAATTCTAAATTTCATAGAATATATGTGCTGTAAATTTTATATTGAAATTTCGATTAGGTTTGGAATTGGGAGTAAATTGCATAAATTTCTTTTTACGAGCCTAGAGACAAAATTGGAATTAATGGGAAAGTTAGGGGCAAAATAGTAATTTTGCCTATAATGTAAATTGAGTCCACTTGAATATGAAATGTGATAAATTTATGTAAAATTTACTCGTATAGATTTGGATAAACCAAATTCAGAGCTAGAACGAGGAAAGAGGAAAATGTCGGATTAGTAGATTTTACGTACACAAACATTGTCGAGGTAAGTTCGTGTAACTAAATTGTGTATATTTATATGCTTGAATTAAATGTTGTGTTTGTGAATTGTATAAATATCACATATATATGAAATTGAAAATATATCTGACAAAGCCCGATCAATAATAATGCCGATAAATGATAAATGATAAAAATTTTACTTGTATGTTTGAAATGAATGTAGAATGTGTTTACTTGAATTATATGAATGTTATGGATGTATGAAATAATCACATTCCTAATAATGCTTGAAAAATGTTTAAATCTCAGTTGAATCAATTGAAAGTCGATGGATATGTGATTTCCCGAAATGAATAAGGTTATGCATTTGTTACTGATAGGATTTAGCTCGGACTAGTAACCTTATTGACCTCATTACAGAAATGATTTAACTCGGACGGGTAATCCTGATATTAGTCCTCTCGAGCATGTGTTATGGGTTGGATTTAGCCTAGACGGGTAATCTAGATCAAGCTCCTTAGAGCATATGCCATAAAAAGGATTTAGCCTGGACTGGTAATCCTGTTGTATACATGTGTGGCTCGAGAGTGTACACTCTAAAATAGTACCTTGTGGTTACCATTGAATATGCATTGACAGATCCTGATTTGTACACCTTGAGTGTACTACTTGTGTATCCATTGATATTTCAAAAAAATTCAATTGGTGGCAATTTAAACATAAGAAGATATGAATAATAAAATGAGTTATTACACGTATCCATATGAAATACAAGAAAGTGATGATACATGACAAGTGATATATAAAAGTATGAGATGATAATATTTGTACATGGAAATTATTTGATAAGAATGTTCATCCTTGATTATAGACTTGTACACATTGAGAGTACTACTACTTGTTTGACCTTGATATTTTGAATGATATGAGTAAAGTTCTGACATGAAATAATCTGAACTCGAGATGAACTATTATGAAATTATACTTGTAATATAAAGAGATGATTTGTACATGTTAAATGAGGACATGTTGTGGAAAGCATATATGCCTCGAAACTTGATTGTTTTTTAGTCCAAATATGTTTTGATGTTATTATGGAATATATGACTTACAAGGGCAATGAGGATATGTGTAGGGCTTGAGGTCAAATTGATTGAATATGCCTTGCATAGTTACCTCAAAATAGAATAAATGGTAAGTTAAGTACCATGTTATTCGAACTTACTAAGCATTTTATGCTTGCTTAGTTTTATTTCCCTATTTTATAGTAAATTGGAAGCTAGTTGGATTGGAAGCTTAGCGGAGATCACTCACACTATTCATCCACCTATATCAATACAAATGGTAAATCAATTATGGTTATAATGGCATGTATAGGTTAAATTGGTCATATTGGCATATAAATGTAAATGATTATTGTAATCTAGCCATTGGAATGGCTAGTGATGATTATGTTTTGGTATATGCATACATGTATTAAGTTTATTCTATGGTAGCTACATACATGTTAATGGTTGTTCAAATTATGCCTAACATATGGAATATGTCAAGGTAAGATTATAAACATGTATGCATGTAATGATATGCCATGTTGAATGATAGAGTTAGCATAATTTGAATGCTTGAAATGGTTGGTATTTGGATGTGAGTTTAAGTGCAGGTCATTGGTGTGATTTTGGGTGAGAAATGAAGGTAGAAATGGTTTCGTTTTGTCCACACAGGCATGTGTCTAGATCGTGTGTGACACACAGCCTGATACATAGGCATGTGGTTAGGCCGTGTGTCCCCTACACCTTAAAAAAATTGAGAAAAAAAATGCACAAAATTGAGCACACAGGCAGAGACAGAGGCGTGTGTCTCAGCCATGTGTGCTACACAGCCTAGAACATAGCCGTGTGTCTTGGCCGTCTGAAACCTGCACCTAATTACGGAGCAAATTAATTAACCACATGGCCTAGCACATGAGCGTGTGGCATGGCTGTGTGCCCAAGTCAGAGAGTTACACGGGGTCAAACACGGCCTGCAACACGAGCGTGTCCTAGGGTCACACGGGCATGTCCCTTGGACCACACGGGAGTGTGAGCCCTGCATCTTGGAAAATTTTAAAAATTTTGTAAAAAATCCTCTGAGCCCCTGATTTAGTCCCTATTCGATTATAATACTCATTTTGGGCCTCGATGGTCTATTTAAGGGACGTTATGAATAATCTCGATAAATGATTAGAATTTGACTTAAACTATCTGTAAACATTCTGAAAGTTTCGGTAATGCTCTGTAACCCTATTTTGGCAATGCTCCGTAACCCTGTTCTGGTGACGGATACGGGTTAGAGATGTTACAGATTCGATAACATGGTGACTGTATCTAAGTTAAAAACACCGGCTACTTTTGTTAGCTTCGTCTTCATGACTTGCCACTGATAATTATTCAGTGACATCTCCTCTATAAACTCATAAGCCTCTTCAGGTGTTTTATTTTTCAAGGTACCACCGGTGGCTAGGTCGATCAATTGCCTAATCGAGGGACTCAAACTGTTGTAGAGAGTTAGAAACTGTAACCATAGAGGTAACCAATGGTGAGGGCACCTTCTCAATAAATCCTTGTACCTCTCCTATGTATCATATAGGGTATCTAGGTCCATCTGAATGAAGGAAGAGATATCATTCCTCAGCTTGGCTGTCTTAGCCGGTGGGAAGTACTTAAACAAGAATTTTTCGGTCATTTGATCCCATATAGTGATAGAACCTTATGGTAAGGAGTTCAACCACTGTTTAGCTTTGTTCTTCAAAGAGAAAGGAAACAGCCGTAGGTGAATTGCATCGTCAGAAATGCCATTTATCTTGAAAGTGTCGCAAAATTCTATAAAGTTAGCCAAATAAGTATTTGGATCTTCTTCTTGCAAACCATCAAACTGAAAAAATTGTTGGATCATCTGAATAGTGTTTGGCTTCAGTTAAAAATTATTTACAGTAATAACAGGTCTCATGATACTCGATTCTGCCCCAGTTAGAGTGGGCTTGGCATAATTGTACATAATACGAGGAGCAAGATTTAGATTTGCCAGATTCGTAGCAACCACAAGAGGTAGCTGATTATTTTGATTATCAACCATCTCCTCAATAATAACAATAATGTCCTTTGCACGCCCGTGTCCTAGTCCGTGTGAAAACAAAGCATACATACTGACTTGCACCACACAGTCAGAGACACGCCCGTGTGCCTTGGCAAACTGGAGGGGTTACTGACTTGGGTTTGTACCTTTCAAATTGGCCACACATGCCCTTATGTCAAGCATGTTTGCCTCACACGGTCATTAGACATGCCCGTGTGTCTAAGTTGTGCTTGAGACTGACTTAAATTAGTAGGGCTACCCCAAGAGACACACGGCCGTGTAACATGACCATGTGTCACACACGGCTGAAACACGCTCGCGTGTCTGCCCGTGTGGACAAAAATAGGCCATTTGCAAATCCAATTTGCCACCCAAATCTCATGCCCACATTGAAACCAATTTGAAACCATTTTCATACACTTATAGGTAGCCCAAAACATACCAAATTCACACACATATTATACCATCTATTGTCAACCATTTTAACTACTCAATTCCACATTCAAAATATACCAAATCATTATGCCAAAATCATCACAAACCAAATAAACTCAATAAGCATTATATACAACACACATAACACTTACCAAACACATAATTCAAGCCAACTTAAATGGCTATACATACCACATTTACAAGCCAAATCTCATGGCTAATATCGTGACCCAAAACATACCAAAATAACACTAGCCTATACATGTCATATACCATATATACAAAGCTTCAAAGTACTAATAAGTTGATTTGATAGTGTGATGATGGTTCCTGATGATCCCCGATGTCCGAGCTAGCTTTGATACTCTATAAAACAAAGACAAATTACACACAGTAAGCTTCATAGCTTAGTAAGTTTGTACCAGATATACTCAACAGTTCATAATATACAAATCATCAATTAATAAACACTTAGTAGTTCACATATTATCGTTCAATTCTAATCCATGAGGTTTTATCATATATATATACAAATTCATTAAGCTTCATACACATAGTATCAACTACCATATAGGAACCATACGTACCTTTACTTTTCCGTATTTATTTATTTCATTCTCACCTCTTTGCTCAACATGTTAAATCGTTCGGAAATCTTTTAATGCTCAAAGAACTCACACACTTAGTGCCTCATATAGCCGAAGCTATTCCAATTCGCATACTAAGTGCTATTTATAGCCGAAGCTATTTTGAAACGCACACTAAGTGCCAAACATAGTTGATTTGTCATCGTACACAATCGTAATCACATATATACAATTTATGCATTATTAAAGCATTAAAAACATAACTGTAACAACATTTATCACATACGAACTTACCTTGTACTCGAAATTGACGAATCAGATTAATTACTCGATAACCTTCGATTTTCCCCGATCTAAATCCGAGTTCTTTCTTTCTTGATCCATATGTATTCAAAATTGACCCATTAATCACCTATTCATTCAATTTAATCCACAAACACATATTTGGGCATTTTTATACTTTAGCCCCTAAAGTTCCACATTTATTCAATTTAGTCCCTATTTCATAAAAACACTAATTATACAAAATTTAATTACACCCAAGCCTAGCTGAATTTCCTAGAGACCCCTGAAAGCCCAAAACTTTCATTTTTTTCACAATTTAACCCCTCAATTTACACTTTTCTCAATTTAAACCCTAATATGCATTTTTACTCAAAATCACTTTACAAAACATGTATATCAAGCACCAAGCTTTCATAATTCATCACCAAGCATCCAAAATCTCAAGCATACATAAATGGAAACTCACAAATTCATCAACAAGTTCATAAATTAGGCTACGAGCTAGCTAGTGCTCAAAGCAACGATCATAAAAACATAAAAATTATCAAAAACTAAGCTCAAAACATACCTAAATCAAGAACACAAATGGTTGAACCCTAAAATGTTCTCCAAGCTTTATTTTCTTTTGATTTTCAAT
This sequence comes from Gossypium hirsutum, assembly GCF_007990345.1. NCBI lineage: Eukaryota > Viridiplantae > Streptophyta > Magnoliopsida > Malvales > Malvaceae > Gossypium > Gossypium hirsutum. Next base: position 96,471,328 of record NC_053425.1, read on the forward strand.
GGAAGAAAGATGAATAATGGCCACCATTTTGTGTTTTTAATTAATATTAACTTATTAACCAATTTACAATTTTACCCTTGGTCATTAAACTATTTAATCATAAAATATATGGCCATTTATGTTAGCTCTCACTAATAATGGTCTAATTATAACATAAGGACCTCCCAGTTAATAAGGCATAACATTTTGGCACTTTTAACATATAGAATGCATTTTACGCGATTAAGTCCTTTTTCTCTAATTGAGCTATTAAACGAATAAATTAGCTCACAAAATTTTCACACATATATATTCACATGTTGTAAACACCAAAAATAATATTAAAATAATTTTACGATCTCATATTTATGGTTTTGAAACCACTGTTCCAATTTAACAAAAATAGTATTAAAATGGCGTCGTATGAAGCTCTATACGGTCGCAAATGTAGAACTCCATTGTATTGGACAGAGTTAAGTGAGAAAAAGATACACAGAGTTGACTTGATCTGAGAGACCGAAGAAAAGGTGATGATAATTAGAGACAGTTTGAAAGCGACCTCAGATCATCAAAAGTCCTACACTGATTTGAAACGAAAAGAAATAGAATTTCAAGTTGGTGACAAAGTATTCTTGAAAGTGTCACCTTGGAAGAAAGTTCTCCAGTTTGGATGCAAAGGAAAACTGAGTCAACGATTCATTGGGCCATATGAGATCATTGAAAGAATCGGGCCTGTAGCATATCGGTTAGTGTTACCTCTAAAGCTTGATAAAATTCATAATGTGTTTCATGTGTCTATGCTATGACGATATTGATCGGATCCTTCACACGTTATTACTCCAACAGAAGTTGAGATTCAGCCTGATATGACTTACAATGAGGAACTGATTAAAAAACTGGTATATGAGACGAAAGAGCTAAAAAATAAAAAGGTGGCTTTGGTAAAAGTCCTCTGGAAACAGAAAGGATTAAAGGAAGCTACCTAGGAGCCTGAGATACAATGAGGAAGAAATACCCTAACCTCTTCTCTGGTAAGAATTTTCGAGGATGAAAATTTTAATAGGGGAGAGTTGTAACAGCCCAATTCCAGTGAGATTGGAACAGTTGTTTTGGGACCACAACAGAAAGGATTAAAGGAAGCTACCTAGGAGCCTGAGATACCATGAGGAAGCAATACCCTAACCTCTTCTCTGGTAAGAATTTTCGAGGACGAAAATTTTAATGGGTGAGAGTTGTAACAACCCAATTCCAGTTAGGTCGGAACAGTTGTTTTGGGACCACAAATTCGAGTTAAAAATAAATAGCTATAGAATTCAAAACTTAGGTCCTTATATGGTAATGAGACCATTGAAGAGTAGTTAGTAGATATTTTAATGACTCATCCATGGAAAAATTAGAAAAGGCAAGGGACTAAATTGGAAATCATTAAAATTAAAAGATGGAAATTAGATAAAAAGAAATATTCATCTAATTTCATATCATCTTCCCCAAAATTTTTATGGAAACCTTAGGAGTGAGGAAGACAACTTACCAAGCTTAAAAAGGTATGAAATCAAGTCCTGTTTTTAATGATTTTTATATATTTTGAAACTAGAATAATCTAATCTCTTTATTTAAGGGATTAATTTGAAAAGTTATCAAGGTATGAAATTTGGGTTATGGATGAATATGATGAAAATTAGGAATTTATGGTAGAAAATGAAAAGTTATTCATAGATAAACAACTTTTACAAATCAATTTTTGATGAAAACTTGATTTAGGGACTAAAATGAGAAATGGTAAAAACCCATGGAAAATTCTGAAATTTTTGAAAAAATGTGTGTTATAAATGTTGTTTATAAACTTCAGCTAGGCTTGGAAAGAGGGTTAAATTTCATGAATTTCATTTTCTGAGCTTGGGGACGAAATCAAAATTTTGAAAAAGATAAGGGCAAAATGGTAATTTTTCCTAGGATGCAATAGAATGCGAATGTATAAGAAATGTGATAGATTAATAGTTAAACTTATCCATATAGATCCGGAAAGACCAACTACGGAACTAGATCGAGGAAAGCAAAAGGTTTTGGATTTGTTTGAATTCAAAAATGAACCAAGGTAAGTTCGTGTAACTTAAAAATGTAAGTTAATATGCTTGAATTGAATTGTATGATTGTGTTGTTATGTGTGAGATGATATATACATAATGAAATAGTTTTAAGGTGTGTAATATAGAAAAATTATTGTGTTACAGGCCTCAATTGAGATTTACGTATAAGACCATGTCTGGGACATCGGCATCGTATCTGATTTCGCGTAAGACCCTGTCTGGGACAGAGGCATCGATATTGTACTACATGTAAGACCACGTCCGGGACGTCGGCATTGTACTTGTTTATGAGCATCTGTATTGTTTCTGACCCGTCTGATGATAGCGTACGAAATCTGAGATTCAATATATGAAATGTATAACCTATGCAGGTATGTTTGTATTGTACTAAATTTCTAAATATGAAAAACTCTGTCTCTGTGAAATATGTATGGAAATGAAGTATGACATATATGCAAACAAAGGAGCATGATTAAGTTTATGAGTTATTCTATGAAATGGTTGTGAATCTATATGGTTGAATTGTACTTATATGCTTTAGCATTTAGACCAATTGTATTTGGCTTACTAAGCTCTTTGTAGCTTACTCTGTGTGTTTACTATCTGTTTTATTGTTATCGTCGCTACTAAAGGCTCGGGGATAGTCGAGGATCGTCACCACACTATCGATCTCATTTTGGTACTTTTGAAAGTGTAAATATTTTAAAGCATGGCATGCATAAGCTAGAAGGTCTATGTATATAAGTTTTGATGTGTATATATTATGCCATAGGAGTTGGCTAGCAAATGAAATGTTGTATATAGTTTTGGTATTTGGGTGATGGTGCCAAATGATGTATGGTTGTAGTGTTTTATGAGCTAATATGTTTTTGTTATAATGAAGCATGTTTTGAGCATGTAATTGGTTGGAAATTTTGGTATGAATGTTGTATATTATTGCTTGTAGGATTGGACCCAAAAAGGGATGGCAAATTTGGCTTAAACCAAGCCTACTTGGTGCCACACGATTAGGGGACATGGGCGTGCCTTGTGGCCGTGTAAGAAAAGTAGTATTCTCCTAAGAACCACACAGTCTTGACACACGGGTGTGTCATATGGCCGTGGGCTAAAGTCAGTAGCTAGCTAAGTATCACACGACCATAGTACACGGGCGTGCCTATTGGTCGTGTGAAAAAGTCAATATAGGACCTATTTTTGGCATGGCTGATTCACATGGGCGTGTCTAGTGCCCTTGTGTGACACACGGCCTAGTCGCACGGGCGTGTGACTTTAACAATTTGAAAGAATTGGTTGAGTTTTGAAAATTCTAAATGTATTCGTTTTAGTTCTGACGTTTCTTAAATGTATATTTTAGGTCTCATAAACCGTATTAATAAATGAATTGTTGATGAATGCCTCTGTATTAATGATATTTAATATATGTTATTCTGTATGGGTCTGAAATATTATGTTTGTCTGGTAATGCCTCGTAACCCTAATCCGATGTCGGTTAAAGGCTAGGGGTGTTACATAGGATTTAGCCTAGACTGGTAATCCTAAGGTAAAATATACGGCTCAAGGGTGTGCCTTTTTATTATGTACCCAATGGGTATATTTTCGCATGTGCATATTACCTGAACATCCATCGAGATTTCAATAGTTCAACAAAAAAGACTCTTGAAGGGTGGAAAGGTAAAATTAATGGAAGCTTGTAATGTGATGAGCTCATCTATGTTTAATTGATATTCATATGAGATTACATGACTAACTTGTTTGATTAACTATATGTGTTTAGGTAACTTACCCAAAATTGATGGAATATGTATTTATGTGTGCTTGTGTTAATAAATAAGACCGGTAAGTTTATTTCCCATTATACGGACTTACTAAGCATAAAATGCTTACTCCATTTATCTTTCCCTGTTTTATAGTGCTCAAAGCTCGCGAAAGTTAGAAGTTGGTCGGAACAGTCATCACACTATCCACTATCTCATTTTGGTATAAATAGAAATCTTATTTTGGTATAATGGCATCTATAAACTTAGTTGGCCAATGCTGGCTTGTAATTGTTGTTTTGTAATGTAGCCGTTGGAGTGGCTAATGATGGTTTAAGTTTGGCTATTTTAAAGTGATGTTTTGATAATCACATAAGTGCTTAATATGTGTTGGTTTGATGAAATTGCGTTAGCATATAAGTTTATGACATGCGTAAGTTTATATTTATTGATGCATAAGATAATAGCATATGATTGATGTCAAATTTCTTGTGGATATGATGTTGGATTGGTGGCTAAATGCTTCTGAGTTTTAGTGCAGGAAAATGGTAAGTTTTGGGTTGCAAATGAGGCTAGGATATGGTTTTATTTTGTCCACATGGATAGACACATAGGCATGTGTATTGGCTGTGTGTGACACAACGCTTGTCCATGGGCATGTAGTCTGGTCGTATGTCCCCTGCATCTTAATATGAGAAACAGAATGCTCAGAATTGGGAAAACGGGCAGAGACACGGGCATGTGTCTCAGCCATGTGGTTGACACAGCCTTGGACATGGGCGTGTTACACGGTCGTGTGAAAAATGCACCTAAATTTCAAAAATAAAAATTCGCCACACAACCTAACACACGAGCGTGTGACTTTGCCATGTGACTTCAATTTCTTCATGCCTTAAAAGCCAGAGAGTTATAGCGGTTAGAGACATGGGCGTGTGTAGTACATAGCCTGACTACACGGGTGTGTCCCTAGACCACACGGGTGTGTGAGCCCTACACCTAGGAAAATTTTTAGAATTTCGCAAAAAAATTCCCTAAGTTCCCGATTTAGTCACGAATTGATTGAAACACTCGTTTTGGGCCTCAAGCTTCCATATAAGGGACGATATGTATTATTTCAATAAATGACTAGTAATTTATGTAAATTAATTGAAAATTGTTCTGAATGTTTCGGTAATACTCTGAAACCCTATTCCGACGACAGATATGAGTTATGGGTGTTACACCTGGCACTACGTAGGCCACATAATTTGTCTTATTTAGAATTGTAATCTTTTGAAACAAAACAGTTGACTCATGACTTTTGCTGATATCTTGGATGTGTGTTGATTTGTCATTGAAGATAAATTCTTATGAAGAAACAAATCCTAAAGGTTGGATCGAATCGGGTAACTTGCTTTAAGGAGATTAGATAAGATGATTTGAAAATTTTATCTTATAGATCCTGAATGTATCCTAAACTTTATTAGGATGTTCTCAATGTTGATTTTTTTGCTACTTTGATGGAGATTGAGATTGTAATTGATCTAGTATTGTAACACCCATTACTCGATCTAGTCGCTAAACCCGAGTAATACAATGCTACAAGAAAATACAAACAATTATATGCAATTTATATAAATTGCTTTCACATACTATGCAGTGTAATAATTTAAATTTTACAATGACTTAATTGTGAAATTCAGGCATGAAATAGGATTGAATTGTAAAATATCAAATTTCTAAATTTTTAAAGTTGGTATCGATATTTAATTGTTGGGTATTAATACTGTATCGATACCATACTAAATATCGATACCAAATCATGATTATGTTTATTTTAAAACTGTACATATGGTCAAGTATTGATACTAAGTGCCAAAATATTGATACTTGAGTTCAGAAATCATAAAGTCATATATTGAAAATGTCTATTTCATGCCAAAATCACCCAAAATTCAAGTGGTACCCCTTAGACACAATTATAGACATGAAAATTATCAACTAAAGACATTCATATTCCTATCCAACATAATCACATACTTACCAAATCATTTCCAAGACATGACCTACCTATATCATCCATCATTCCATATCCATGCATCAACCAAGAACACATCACATAGTATATAATTCCCTCAACCATCAAGCCATTATGAATTTAGCTAAAACCATTGAGCAAAATCATCAACATGACCATATACATTATATACGTGATCTTAAAAATGCTAACAAGAGTCCAAACCAAAACATTAACCAAAAGTCATCCTAGGTACATGCCAAGGCCAAAATGAATATATCACCAACGATTGAGTTCGGGATTTGCTAATGGATGCTGAGTCGACGATCGAAACATAAAGTACCTAACTTGTGCACGGAAAACAAAATTGTACGCTAAGTATAACTCAATGATATTTCTATAATTTGATCAATGAAACATAACATAAATTATTTTAAATGCACAAGTTAAAAATGAATAGTGAAATGTAATTAACGTGTCATCTATGCCAATTTACATATTATTTGTTCAATCTAACACATTTTACTATATAAATACATAGCAAACCACTTCCCATACCATTAGTATCCCAATTTTCAATTTCATGTATTCATTGAGCATATTTATCATTGTTCAACTCATTTCACATGTAGTCATTCCATTTCAAATTTTTCTTCCATTTCATATCCATTTGCCATCTCAATATCAATCACCACATTTCAATTCACATCAATTTTTTTTATTATGAATTCATTTATCAAAACATATAGCAGCATCAAACATCTCAATATATATATTCAATTTCATATTTATATAAACATAAAAAATTTTCACATATATTTAATTTAGTCCTCATGAACATCAATCGATTGAAATAAGTCCCAAAACATTGCACTATCACAAAATGTCTCACCTTATATTATTACCATGCACAAACAAGTCAATGTGCAGCAATTTGCAAAGTAGTTTAGGTTATAGAAACACAAACCATAAACTTTGAACTTTTCGGCAACGACTTTGTCTTTTTCTTACTTGCATCAAAATACACTATTTTCCATCCTATACAGTTTAGTCCTTCATCATGAGAATCAACATTTCACTAATTTCCATTCAATTCCATAGCATCTACTTCATACCATTAATCAATTTCTACCAATTCAATACCATTAAGCTAGTCAATATCCTCAACCTCGGTCAGTATACATGTGTGTCTCATGTGATTGTTTCACCTATTCAAATAATATGTTATTTCAAAATTACAATAATGAAAAATTATAACAATAATAATATTATCAAATGGATTTTACCATATTACGAGTGGGATTTCA